>NW_027039110.1:0-47665 GCF_034236695.1 Oncorhynchus nerka
AGGAGATAGGTTCATAGTTATTTGTTAATATTCCTGGTTTGTGTTGAATCATCAAAGACACAAAATGTGTAACAACCTATTCTATATTATGGGATGTGAAGTTCTATGTGTGTAGTACCAATGACAACCAGCAGGCGTGTCAGTTTGGACCAGTGCAGTCTTCTGGTATTCATGGTAGCGTGTGTTTTATGAGAGGTGGGTGGTTTTCATTGAGACAGGATTACAGTGAGCTGAGCAATCATCCATTTGTCATCCATTTTTCTCCATCCCTCCATTCAAAAGACCCCTGGCTGCAAGTTATGCATCTGCTGCAACATCTGTCTGTCTGTCTGTCTGACCTCCTCTCCATCTCTTCTTTTTCTACCTTTGTCTTATCTACTATTTTTCTTTCTCTCCTCTTGTCTTTCTTTTTTTTCCAGGGGCAGAATGACAGATTTTGTACCTTGTCAGCTCGGGGGTTTGAACTCGCAACCTTCCGGTTACTAGTCCAACTCTCTAACCACTAGGCTACGCTGCCACCTCTCTCCTCTTATGTCATCCTTTTCCCCCCTCTCTCTGTTCTCTCTCTCTCTCTCTGTTCTCTCTCTCTGTTCTCTCTCTCCTCTTATGTCATCCCTTTTTCCCTCTCTTGTTCTCTTATCTCTACCTCCCTCTCTTGTTCTCTCCTCCCTGGACACCCTCTCTTGTTCACTCAATTCAATTCCACTAAAGGGCTTTATTGGCATGGGAAACACATGTTAACATTGTCAAAGCAAGTGAGGTAGATAATAAACAAAAGTTAAATAAACAACAAAACATGTACAGTAAACATTACACTCACAGACGTTACAACATTACAACATTACACTCAGACATTACAACATTACAACATTACACTCACAGACGTTACAACATTACAACATACACTCACAGACGTTACAACATTACAACATACACCTGACGTTACAACATTACAACATTACACTCACAGACGTTACAACATTACAACATTACACTCACAGACATTACAACATTACAACATTACACTCACAGACATTACAACATTACACTCTGTAATAGACGTTACAACATTACAACATTACACTCGCAGACGTTAAGCAACATTGCTAAAGCAACATATACTCACAGGACGTTACAACATTACAACATTACACCTACAGACGTTAATAATACTAAACATTACACCTACAGACGTTACAACATTACAACATTACACTTAAGACGCTACAACATTACAACATACACTCACAGACGTTACAACATTACAACATTACAACATTCACAGGACGTTACAACATTACAACATTACACTCATGACGTTACAACATTACAACATACACTCACAGACGTTACAACATTACAACATTACACTCACAGACGTTACAACATTACAACATTACACTCACAGACGTTACAACATTGCTACAACATTACACTCTAGACGTTACAACATTACAACATTACACTCACAGACGTTACAACATTACAACATACACTCACAGGCGTTACAACATTTGACTGTTGTCACAGGCGTTCCAACATTACAACATTGACAAATGTAATGTTTGACTTGAACTGTGTCAGTGACTTGTCAACTCCGTCAGTGACTTGTCAACTCCGTCAGTGACTTGTCAACTGTGTCAGTGACTTGTCAACTCAGTCAGTGACTTGTCAACTGTGTCAGTGACTTGTCAACTGTGTCAGTGACTTGTCAACTGTGTCAGTGACTTGTCCTCTGTGTCAGTGACTTGTCAACTGTGTCAGTGACTTGTCAACTCAGTCAGTGACTTGTCAACTGTGTCAGTGACTTGTCAACTGTGTCAGTGACTTGTCAACTGTGTCAGTGACTTGTCAACTGTGTCAGTGACTTGTCAACTGTGTCAGTGACTTGTCCTCTGTGTCAGTGACTTGTCAACTGTGTCAGTGACTTGTCAACTGTGTCAGTGACTTGTCAACTCAGTCAGTGACTTGTCAACTGTGTCAGTGACTTGTCAACTGTGTCAGTGACTTGTCAACTGTGTCAGTGACTTGTCCTCTGTGTCAGTGACTTGTCAACTCAGTCAGTGACTTGTCAACTGTGTCAGTGACTTGTCAACTGTGTCAGTGACTGTCAACTGTGTCAGTGACTTGTCAACTGTGTCAGTGACTTGTCCTCTGTGTCAGTGACTTGTCAACTGTGTCAGTGACTTGTCAACTCAGTCAGTGACTTGTCAACTGTGTCAGTGACTTGTCAACTGTGTCAGTGACTTGTCAACTGTGTCAGTGACTTGTCAACTCCGTCAGTGACTTGTCAACCCGTCAGTGACTTGTCAACTGTGTCAGTGACTTGTCAACTCTAATGGCTCCTCGATCTTAACATTCAGCAGACAATTGAAGTATTTCACGGTTTAATGTTTTCAATCTGTGCTATGCTACTGGTCCTCACACGAGTGTGTGTGTGCCATGCTTTATTGGCATGGGAAGCATATGTTTACATTGCCAGAAGCAAATGGAATAGACAATAAACAAAAGTGAACTGTGTGCTGTTGTGCTGTTCCACCTTTATCTGGCTGGTTACCTAACACTATCAATCAAGACCTTATCAGATTATATATATATATATATATATATATATATATATATATAGAGAGAGAGAGAGAGAGAGAGAGAGAGAGAGAGACAGAGAGAGGGAGAGGGGCAGAGAGAGAGAGAGAGAGAGAGAGAGAGAGAAAAAAAAGCAAAAGTCTATACAGGTCCTATGTGTCCTAATGGAATGCTCTCCAGTCTCACCCTTGCTCTCGGCCAGTAGTTCCTCGGTCATGAGTCCGTCCTGCCTTGTTTGCCCAGTACAAAAAGCCAGGAAGGGAGGCATGAGGGCATTCAGAACCCCCCATGATAGCCAGGATGTAAGCCCAGCGCATGGAGCACGCTCCCAGACTGTACTTGTCCGTCTGCTCCCCACACATCCTCCGCACCTCGTCACTGTCCCAGCCGTCAGGGTAGATTATACAGCCCATCACCAGACATACACCTGGAGGAAGGAGAGGAGGAGGAGGGAGAGGAGAGGAGGAAGAGTAGGGGTAGCGAGGGAAAGTAGTGGGATAAGGAAGGTATGGGAAAATAATAGAGAGAGAGAAAGATGTTATTTCAAGCTTTCTAACTCTTTGACCTTCCATCCATTTCCTTCCATATAGTCTCCTATAGTTTCCTATAGTCCTCTATAGTCTTCAATCACCTCCTATAGTCTTCTATCACCTCCTATAGTCTCCTATAGTCTTCTATCACCTCATATAGTCTCCTATAGTCTTCTATAGTCTTCCATCACTTCATATAGTCTCATATAGTCTTCTATCACCTCATATAGTCTCCTGTAGTCTGATATAGTCTCCTATAGTCTTCTATAGTCTTCCATCACCTCCTATAGTCTCCTATAGTCTCATATAGTCTCCTATAGTCTCCTATAGTCTCCTATAGTCTTCTATAGTCTTCTATAGTCTCCTATAGTCTTCTATAGTCTCCTATAGTCTCCTATAGTCTTCAATCACCTTCTATAGTCTCCTATAGTCTTCTATAGTATTCAATCACCTCCTATAGTCTTCTATAGTCTTCAATCACCTCCTATAGTCTCCTATAGTCTTCTATAGTCTTCTATCACCTCATATAGTCTCATATAGTCTTCAATCACCTTCTATAGTCTTCTATAGTCTTCAATTGCCTTCTATAGTCTTCAATCACCTCCTATAGTCTTCCATAGTCTTCAATCACCTCCTATAGTCTTCCATAGTCTTCAATCACCTCCTATAGTCTTCACATCCTATAGTCTCCTATAGTCTTCCATTCCATCCTATAGTCTCCTATATTATTCTATAGTCTCCTATAGTCTTCCATCACCTCCTATAGTCTCCTATAGTCTTCCATCACATCCTATAGTCTCCTATAGTCTCATATAGTCTCATATAGTCTTCCATAGTCTTCCATCACCTCCTATAGTCTCCTATAGTCTCCTATAGTCTTCCATCACATCCTATAGTCTCATATAGTCTTCTATAGTCTCCTATAGTCTCATATAGTCTCCTGTAGTCTTCTATAGTCTCCTATAGTCTCCTATAGTCTTCCATCACCTCCTATAGTCTTCCATAGTCTCCTATAGTCTCATATAGTCTCCTATAGTCTCCTATAGTCTTCCATCACCTCCTATAGTCTCCTATAGTCTTCCATAGTCTTCCATCACCTCATATAGTCTCCTATAGTCTCCTATAGTCTCCTATAGTCTCCTATAGCCATCACCTCATGTAGTCTCCTGTAGTCTTCTATAGTCTCCTATAGTCTCCTATAGTCTTCCATCACCTCCTATAGTCTTCCATAGTCTTCCATAACACCCTATATTCTTCTATAGTCTCCTATAGTCTCCTATATTCTTCTATAGTCTCCTATATTCTTCTATAGTCTCCTATAGTCTTCTATAGTCTCCTATAGTCTTCAATCACCTATAGTCTCCTATAGTCTTCTATAGTCTTCCATCACCTCCTATAGTCATCTCCTGCTCTTAATGCACTCAACTATCAATCTACTCCCCACCCCCCCTTTCTCTCTCTCTCTCTCAATTAAATGCATTTCAAGGGGCTTTATTGGCATGGGAAACATATGTTAGCATTGCCAAAGCAAGTGAGGTAGATATTTTACGAAAGTGAAATAAAAACAAATGAACAGTAAACATTACACATACAGAAGTTCCAAAAGAATTAAGACATTTCAAATGTCATAGTATATATATATATATACAGTGTTGTAACGATGTACAAATGGTTAAAGTACAAAAGGGAAAATAAATAAGCATAAATATGGTTTGTATTTACAATGGTGTTTGTTCTTCACTGGTTGCCCTTTTCTTGTGGCAACAGGTCACAAATCTTGCTGCTATGATGGCACACTGTGGAATTTCACCCAGTAGATATGGGAGTTTATCAATATCAGGTTTGTTTTTTAATTCTTTATGGATCTGTGTAATCTGAGGGAAATATGTGTCTCTAATATGGTCATACATTGGTCAGGAGGTTAGGAATTGCAGCTCAGTTTCCACCTCATTTTTTGGGCAGTGAGCACATAGCCTGTCTTCTCTTGAGAGTCATGTCTGCCTACGGCGGCCTTTCTCAATAGCAAGGCTATGCTCACTGTCTGTACATAGTCAAAGCTTTCCTTCATTTTGGGTCAGTCACAGTGGTCAGGTATTCTGCCGCTGTGTACTCTCTGTTTAGGGCCAAATAGCATTCTAGTTTGGAAAGTATTAACAAAAAAACAGAGCAATGTGTCAAGTAATTATCTTTTTTTTTCTCATGATTTGGTTGGGTCTAGTTGTGCTGCTGTTCTGGGGCTCTGTGGGGTGTGTTTGTGTTTGTGAACAGAGCCCCAGGACCAGCTTGCTTAGGGGACTCTTCTCCAGGTTCATCTCTCTGTAGGTGATGGCTTTGTTGTGGAAGGTTTGGGAATCACTTCCTTCTAGGTGGTTGTAGAATTGAATGGCACTTTTTGGGATTTTGATCATTAGTGGGTATCGGCCTAATTCTGCTCTGCATGCATTATTTGGTGTTCTACGTTGTACACAGAGGATATTCTTGCAGAATTCTGCATGCAGAGTCTCAATTTGGTGTTTGTCCCATTTTGTGAATTCTTGGTTGGTGAGCGGTCTGTCTCTCTCTCTCTCTCTCAATTCAATTCAATTCAAGGGCTTTATTGGCATAGGGAAACATGTGTTAACATTGCCAAAGCAAGTGAGGTAGATAATATATAGAGTGAATATATAAAGTGAAATAAACAATAAAAATTAACATTAAATATTACACATACAGAAGTTTCAAAACAATAAAAAAGACATTACATATGTCATATTATATATATATACAGTGTTTTAAAAATGTACAAATGGTAAAGGACACAAAGATCAAATCTCTCTCTCTCTCTCTGTCTCTCTGTGAACATTGTGTTCACTGAGGAAATGTAAGTCTGCAGTTAATGATAATGCAGAGGATTTTCCCAAGGTTGTTGCTGATGCATATCCCACACATATCCACTTTGTGAATTAGGGTGATCAGTCATTGGTTCCAAATATTGGGGAAGATGCCAGAGCTAAGGATGATGTTAAAGAGTTTAAGCCAATCAGAATTGGCTGGTCTGTATATTTAGGATACCATCAACACCACAGGCCTTTTTGGGTTGGAGGTTTTGTATTTTGTCCTTGGAGTTCACTCACTTTAATTTGAGAATCCAGTGGTTTCTGGTAGTTTTTGAAAGTGTTCCAATAATCCCAGAAGTGGTTAGAGTCTATGGATTCTTCAATTACATTGAGCTGATTTTCTCTCTCTGTCTCTCTGTCTCTGTCTCTGTCTCTCTGTCTCTGTCTCTGTCTCTGTCTCTGTCTCTGTCTCTCTCTGTGTCTCTCTCTGTCTCTCTCTCTCTCGTTTACTAACCCCTGCTCCTGGCAACAATCATTACCCACACCTGATCCATTACACACCTGGTCCTCATCATTACACACATGTCCTCATCATTACACACACCTGGTCCTCATCATTACACACACCTGGTCCTCAATATTACCAATGGTCCTCTTCATTACACACACCTGGTCCTCTTCATTACACACCTGGTCCTCTTCCCACACCTGGTACACACACCTGGTCCTCTTCATTACACACACCCTGGTCCTCATCATTACATTACACACACATGGTCCTCATCATTACACACACCTGAACATCATTAATTCCTTGATTACTCTCCCTTCATTTCAGTAGCCATCAGTCACTAGGTAGTATTGCTTTGATTCCGTTCTGTACTCTTCTCATGTTTTGTTAATCTGCATTTATCGTTATGAAACTGACCTTCTACACCTGCTTCCTGACTCCCGGTGTAAACGTAGCTTGCAAGAAAATAGCAGAGAAAACAACTACAAACAACATCAGAGGCAGCAGAAACAACAAGGCTAAAAGATACGCCAGAAGCTAAGAGTAACAGGAGGTTTGATGGTAGGGAAATCATTCTTCAAGGCCCTGTAGTCTATCTTCTATCTTCTATGATGGACAGTGAAGTGACAGTTAGGGCTGAGCCAGCATGTTAGTGTCTTGTTTTGCTACATGAGTTCTTATTCATAGCCCCCTCTCTACAACTCCGCACACATACACACACAAACACACAAACACAGAGCTTTGACTTTGGCTGTTGCCCCTTTGCCTCTCCCCTCTTCAATATTTAGTAGCTGCTTCTCAATCGCAGTTTGGTTTCCGCCTAGGGTGAAGAATTTTCCTCATCTTCCAATTTGAATGGGGTTCTTCTCCGAGGGGTGTGTGTGTGTATGTGTGTGCGAGGTGACTCTGCGGCAGTAGAATAAGGAGGTGAAATTACCCAAGCATTTCTACATGAATAATAGAACACGTTCCTCCACTTCCTCACCCCCAAAACTTTTGTCACAACTTCTTTCACATCCCCTGACACTGTTCGTGTATTAATGTCTTTATGATATAGTGTGAATGGGGATCATGTATTAATGTCTTCTCTCCTTTCCATCCTCTCCTTCCCCTCCTCTCCTTCCCCTCCTCTCCTTCATCTTCTCCTTCCCCTCCTCTCCTTCCCTTCCTTTCCCTCCCCTCTCCTTCCCTTTCCCTCTCCTTCCCCTCCTCTCCTTCCCTTCCCTCCCCTCTCCTTCCCCTCCTCTCCTTCCCTTTCCCTCCCCTCTCCTTCCCTCCTCCCTTCCCTTTCCCTCCCCTCTCCTTCCTCTCCTCTCCTTCCCATCCTCTCCTTCCCTTTCCCTCTCCTCTCCTTCCCCTCCTCTCCTTCCCATCCTCTCCTTCCCCTCCTCTCCTTCCCATCCTCTCCTTCCCTTTCCCTCCCCTCTCCTTCCTCTCCTCTCCTTCCCTTTCCTCTCCTCTCCTTCCCCTCCTCTCCTTCCCATCCTCTCCTTCCCATCCTCTCCTTCCCCTTTCCCTCCCCTCTCCTTCCCATCCTCTCCTTCCCTTTCCCTCCCCTCTCCATCCTCTCCTTCCCTTCCTCTCCCCTCCTTCCCTTTCCCTCCCCTCTCCTTCCCTTCCCCTCCCCACTCCTTCCCTTCCCCTCTCCTTCCCCTCCTCTCCCTTCCCTTTCCCTCTCCTTCCCTTTCCCTCCCCTCTCCTTCCCCTCCCTCTCCTTCGCATCCTCTCCTTCCCCTCCCTCCCTCTCCTTCCCATCCTCTCCTTCCCCTCCTCTCCTTCCCTTTCCCTCCCCTCTCCTTCCCTCCTCTCCTCTCCTTCCCCTCCTCTCCTTCCCTTCCCCTCCCCTCTCCTTCCCCTCCTCCCCTTCCTCACAATGGTTGTGGTTCTACAGAAGAGGGAAAGGAGCTACTGAACTACCCAGCTACCCAGGGGTGCACACACACACACACACACACTGCGGCTTGTTACAGTAATGTTACGGTCTTTAATATTCTGAAAGACATCAGGAGGAGGGAGAGAGAGAAGATAGCGACAGACAAAGATAGAGAGGAAGGAGAGAGAGAGAGAGCAGAGAGAGGGGAGAGAGAAGATAGCGACAGACAAAGATAGAAAGGAAGGAGAGAGCATAGAGAGAGAAGATGGCGATAGACAGACATAGAGAGGAAGGAGAGAGAGAAGATAGCGAGAGATGGAGAGGAAGGAGAGAGAGAGAGAAGATAGGGACAGACAGAGATAGAGAGGAAGGAGAGAGACAGAGCAGAGCTATATGCTACTGCAGAGCTACAGTCTAACTGCATACCAAACATAATAAAACAACAGAAGAGAGATTCTCTTTGTTTCATCCTCTCTTCTCCTCTCCTCCCAGTACCTCTGGCTCTAACCAGTCAAAACACATCTACACACAGTTTCAGAGGTCAATAAGAGAGTTCTGGTGTATCTATCTACTGCATCAGATGGATGGAAGGAGAGAGTTCTGGTGTATCTATCTACTGCATCAGATGGGTGGAAGGAGAGAGTTCTGGTGTATCTATCTACTGCATCAGATGGGTGGAAGGAGAGAGTTCTGTGTATCTATCTACTGCATCAGATGGGTGGAAGGAGAGTTCTGGTGTATCTATCTACTGCATCAGATGGATGGAAGGAGAGAGTTCTGGTGTATCTATCTACTGCATCAGATGGATGGAAGGAGAGAGTTCTGGTGTATCTATCTACTGCATCAGATGGATGGAAGGAGAGAGTTCTGGTGTATCTATCTACTGCATCAGATGGATGGAAGGAGAGAGTTCTGGTGTATCTATCTACTGCATCAGATGGGTGGAAGGAGAGAGTTCTGGTGTATCTATCTACTGCATCAGATGGATGGAAGGAGAGCGTTCTGGTGTATCTATCTACTGCATCAGATGGATGGAAGGAGAGAGTGCTGGTGTATCTATCGCTCACCTACCAAGAATTCACAAAATGGGACAAACACCAAATTGAGATTTTGCAAGCAGAATTCTGCTAAAATGTCCTCTGTGTACCATGTAAAACACCAAATAATGTATTCAGAGCAGAAATAGGCTGATACCCACTAATGATCAAAATCCCAAAAAGTGCCATTCAATTCTACAACCACCTAGAAGGAAGTGATTCCCAAACCTTCCATAACAAAGCCATCACCTACAGAGAGATGAACCTAGAGAAGAGTCCCCTAAGCAAGCTGGTCCTGTGGCTCTGTTCACAAACACAAACAGAACCAACAGAGCCCCAGGACAGCAACACAATTAGACCCAACCAAATCATGAGCAATCAAAAATACAATTACTTGACACATTGGAAAGAATTAACAAAAAAACAGAGCAAACTAGAATGCTATTTGGCCCTAAACAGAGAGTACACAGTGGCAGAATACCTGACCACTGTGACAGACCCAAAATTAAGGAACGCTTTGACTATGTACAGACTCAGTGAGCATAGCCTTGCTATTGAGAGAGGCCACCGTAGGCAGACATGGCTCTCAAGAGAAGACCGGCTCAAACACTGCCAACAAAATGAGGTGGAAACTGAGCTGCACTTCCTAACCTCCTGCCCAATGTTTGACCATATTAGAGACACATATTTCCCTCAGTTTATACAGACCCACAAAGAATTTGAAAACAAACCCAATTTTGTTAAACTTCCATATCTAGAAAAGGGCAACCAGTGAAGAACTAACACCATTGTGAATACAACCCATATTTATGTTTATCGTACCACCTGACGAAGGCCATGTAGCCCAAATATGTCAGAGTTTTAAAACTTTGTTTCTATTGAACATGCCATACAAATAAAGGCATTTTTAATTAATCCTCCTTTATTTTTGATAACCATATTTATGTTGATTTATTTTCCCTTTTGTACTTTAGTTATTGGCACATCGTTACAACCCTGTATATATAGACGTAATATGACATTTTATTTTTTTGGAACATTTATTTATTTACGTTTAACTGTGGATACAGGGACCTTGGGATTCTTCGGAAAACTGGAATTGGAAAGCCAAACTCTGTTGACTAAAAATATCTTGTATAATTGTGGTGTCAAATGGGAAGAAGGGAGGAGGACCATAGTAGGGATCTCTGATTGATGGGAAAAGTGACAGAGCGGGATGGAGAGAGAGAGAAGGATGGAGAGAGAGAGGGAGGGATGGAGAGAGAGAGAGAGGGATGGAGAGAGAGAATGGGATGGAGAGAGGGATGAGATAGAGAATGGGATGGAGAGAGAAAGAGAGGGATGGAGAGAGAGAAAGAGAAGTATGGAGAGAGAGGGATGGAGAGAGAGAAAGAGAGGGATGGAGAGAGAGAAAGAGAGGGATGGAGAGAGAGAGAGAGAGGGATGGAGAGAGAGAAAGAGGGGTGGAGAGAGAGAGAGAGGGGTGGAGAGAGAGAGAGGGGGATGGAGAGAGAGAAAGAGAGGGATGGAGAGGGAGAGAGGGAGGGAGAGAGAGGGATGGAGAGAGAGAGAGAGGATGGAGAGAGAAGAAAGAGAGGGATGGAGAGAGAGAAAGAGAGGGATGGAGAGAGAGAAAAGAGAGGGATGGAGAGGAGAGGGAGAGAGAGGGGATGGAGAGAGAGAAAGAGGGGATGGAGAGAGAAAGAGAGGGATGGAGAGAGGGGGATGGAGAGAGAGAGAGGGATGGAGAGAGAGAGAGAAAGAGAGGAATGGAGAGAGAGAGAGCGGGATGGAGAGAGAGAAAGAGAGGGATGGAGAGAGAAAGTGAGGGATGGAGAGAGAGAAAAAGAAGGATGGAGAGAGAGAGAGAGGGGGGATGGAGAGAGAGAGAGGATAGAGAGAGAGAGAGAGAGAGAGATGGGAAGGGAGGCCAACCAGAGATGGAGGGATGTTTGAAAGCAAGACAACAGATGGGGAGTTGTTTGTCATGTTGTTTCATGTTGTCTAAAGGGACGAATCCTTTTAAAACATGCAGTGTCATTCAGAGAGGAGAGGACAGTGTCATTCAGAGAGGACAGTGTCATTCAGAGAAGGAGAGGACAGTGTCATTCAGAGAGGACAGTGTCATTCGGAGAGGACAGTGTCATTCAGTGAGGACAGTGTCATTCAGAGAGGACAGTGTCATTCAGAGAGGACAGTGTCATTCAGAGAGGACAGTGTCATTCAGAGAGGAGAGGACAGTGTCATTCAGAGAGGACAGTGTCATTCAGAGAGGACAGTGTCATTCAGAGAGGACAGTGTCATTCAGAAGGACAGTGTCATTCAGTGAGGACAGTGTCATTCAGAGAGGGAGAGGACAGTGTCATTCAGAGAGGACAGTGTCATTCAGAGAGGAGAGGACAGTGTCATTCAGAGAGGACAGTGTCATTCAGAGAGGACAGTGTCATTCAGAGAGGAGAGGACAGTGTCATTCAGAGGGGACAGTGTCATTCAGAGAGGAGAGGACAGTACCCAGTGGGCAACACGTGACTTGGACTGAAAGCACCAAGGGTCTCAGATATTAATGGAATTCCTTAGTGGTCCACACACAGCGATAGAAGTCAGTCCATTGCTCAAGAGTGTCACATCGCAGGCAGCACAACATGGAGAGCAGAGGTTTATCTTGTTAATGTAAATCGTATGTTTGCATTTCCACTCTGTGTCTGTCAGGTGTTCCATGTCTGTGATAGGCGTGGTTGCATGTCTGTGATAGGCGTGGTTGCATGTCTGTGATAGTTGCATGTCTGTGATAGCGTGGTTGCATGTCTGTGATAGGCGTGGTTGCATGTCTGTGATAGGCGTGGTTGCATGTCTGTGATAGGCGTGGTTGCATGTCTGTGATAGAGGTGTGGTTGCATGTCTGTGATAGGCGTGGTTGCATGTCTGTGATAGGCGTGGTTGCATGTCTGTGATAGAGGCGTGGTTGCATGTCTGTGATAGGCGTGGTTGCATGTCTGTGATAGGCGTGGTTGCATGTCTGTGATAGGCGTGGTTGCATGTCTGTGATAGAGGCGTGGTTGCATGTCTGTGATAGAGGCGTGGTTGCATGTCTGTGTAAGTGTGTTTGTTTTAGTATTAGAGCATGGATGATTATATTATAGGTCTCGGTGAGATGGGGTGTGTGCAGTATGCCTGAGGGTGCAGTATACCTGAGGGTGCAGTATGCCTGGATATGCAGTATGCCTGAGGGTACAGTATGCCTGAGGGTGCAGTATGCCTGAGGGTGCAGTATGCCTGGGTATGCAGTATACTTGGGGGTGCAGTATGCCTGAGGGTGCAGTATGCCTGGGAATGCAGTATGCTTGAGGGTGCAGTATGCCTGGGTATGCAGTATGCCTGAGGGTGCAGTATGCCTGGGTATGCAGTATGCCTGAGGTGCAGTATGCCTGAGGGTGCAGTATGCCTGGCAATGCAGTATGCCTGAGGGTATAGAATGCCTGAGTATGCAGTATGCCTGAGGTTGCAGTATACCTGAGGGTGCAGTATGCCTGAGGGTGCAGTATACCTGAGGGTGCAGTATGCCTGAGGGTATAGAATGCCTGAGTATGCAGTGTGCCTGAGGTTGCAGTATACCTGAGGGTGCAGTATGGCTGAGTGTGCAGTATGCCTGAGTGTGCAGTATGCCTGAGTGTGCAGTATGCCTGAGTGTGTAGTATGCCTGAGTGTGCAGTATGCCTGTGAGGTGAGTGCCTATGTACATGTGTATTAGTCGTGAGTGTGTGCATGCATGTCTGTGTGTGCAATCACTGTGCATGCTTGTGCATATGAGTGCCTGCACGCTCACATTTGTATGTCTGTATGACTGGTCGCATGCATATGTTTGCGTGTGTGTGTGTTCATGTCTGCATCTATGTGTGTAAGCATCTCTCTCTCTCTCTGCATGCTGGGAGTGTTTGGTGCATGCTGGGAATTGTATGAGTGAGTGCAAGTGAGAGTTAGAAATCTTGGTTTTCTTTTTCGTTTCCTTTTCTTGGTGCTATCTTTTATTTTCTTCCTCTGCGCGATTAAGGTTATAATTATTTGGTTGATGTAGTATAACTAAGTATATTGCTTTTCGTGTCGAAATTACCCTGGGTTTGGCGGGGATGGCGACCCACATGGGGATGCCGTCCCTGTCACTCGGCATGGCTTTAGGTGTGTTACTGAAGCTACTGTCACCTCGGAGGAGTTTCCTGGTCGCCGTAGGAGAGAAGGTAGGACATGAAAATGTTGCTTATGCATCCCGGATGAATAAAGCGGTGGTGTTTTTTTCTTAAAGACGAGAGATGGGTGGATCGGATGGTTGAGCATGGCGTACTTCTTAAAGACGAGTCTGGTTGATCGGATGGTTGAGCATGGTGTACTTCTTAAAGAAGAGAGTCTGGTGGATCGGATGGTTGAGCATGGCGTACTTCTTATAGGAATGTTTATTCAAGTTACGCAATGTACCGCCGTTTATTCCCAATGAGCTATTGGAGCGCAAGTTATTGCGGTTTGGGAAGTTTGCAAGTTAAATTAAGATTGTCCCGTTGGGTTGCAAACACCCGGTGTTGAAACAGGTTATGTCGTTTCGGCGACAGGTGTTTATGTTCTTGGACTCACCACACTTTACAGTTATTGTTTTTAAAGTCACGTATGACAATAGACTGTACATGGCTTATGCTAGTACGGGTAGTCAACGGTGTTTTGAGTGTGATGATGTTGGCCATAAGCGACATGCTTGCCCGAAAAGGTAGAGGGGGGGGGCAGGTGGTCCTCGTAACGCCTGGGCCCACTGATGTAGGGAGAGGTGGGCCTCGTAACGCCTGGGGCCACTGATGTAGGGAGAGATGGGCCTCGTAACGCCTGGGCCCACTGATGTAGGGAGAGATGGGCCTCGTAACGCCTGGGCCCACTGATGTAGGGAGAGGTGGGCCTCGTAACGCCTGGGCCCACTGATGTAGGGAGAGGTGGGCCTCGTAGGAGAGGTGGGCGCCTGAACCCACTGATGTAGGGAGAGGTGGGCCTCGTAACGCCTGAACCCACTGATGTAGGGAGAGATGGGCCTCGTAACGCCTGGGCCCACTGATGTAGGGAGAGATGGGCCTCGTAACGCCTGGGCCCACTGATGTAGGGAGAGGTGGGCCTCGTAACGCCTGGGCCCACTGATGTAGGGAGAGGTGGGCCTCGTAACGCCTGAACCCACTGATGTAGGGAGAGATGGGCCTCGTAACGCCTGGGCCCACTGATGTAGGGAGAGGTGGGCCTCGTAACGCCTGGACCCACTGATGTAGGGAGAGGTGGGCCTCGTAACGCCTGGGGCCACTGATGTAGGGAGAGATGGGCCTCGTAACGCCTGGGCCCACTGATGTAGGGAGAGATGGGCCTCGTAACGCCTGGGCCCACTGATGTAGGGAGAGGTGGGCCTCGTAACGCCTGGGCCCACTGATGTAGGGAGAGGTGGGCCTCGTAACGCCTGGGCCACTGATGTAGGGAGATGGGCCTCGTAACGCCTGGGCCCCACTGATGTAGGGAGAGATGGGCCTCGTAACGCCTGGGCCCACTGATGTAGGGAGAGGGTGGGCCTCGTAACGCCTGAACCCACTGATGTAGGGAGAGGTGGGCCTCGTAGCGCCTGGGCCCACTGATGTAGGGAGAGGTGGGCCTCGTACGCCTGGGCCCACTGATGTAGGGAGAGGTGGGCCTCGTAACGCCTGGGCCCACTGATGTAGGGAGAGGTGGGCCTCGTAACGCCTGAACCCACTGATGTAGGGGAGGTGGGCCTCGTAACGCCTGAACCCACTAATGTAGGGAGAGGTGGGCCTCGTAACGCCTGGGCCCACTGATGTAGGGGAGAGGTGGGCCTCGTAACGCCTGGGCCCACTGATGTAGGGAGAGATGGGCCTCGTAACGCCTGGACCACTGATGTAGGGAGAGATGGGCCTCGTAACGCCTGGACCCACTGATGTAGGGAGAGGTGGGCCTCGTGCGCCTGGGCCCACTGATGTAGGGAGAGGTGGGCCTCGCGCGCCTGGGCCCACTGATGTAGGGAGAGGTGGGCTCGTAACGCCTGGGCCCACTGATGTAGGGAGGTGGGCCTCGTAACGTAACGCCCACTGTCCCACTGATGTAGGGAGAGAGGTGGGCCTCGTAACGCCTGGGCCCACTGATGTGAGAGAGGTGGGCCTGCGTGCGCCTGGGCCCACTGATGTATGTGGGCCTCATGCTACGCCTGGGCCCACTGATGTAGGGAAAGGTGGGCCTCGTAACGCCTGGGCCCACTGATGTAGGGAGAGGTGGGCCTCGTAACGCCTGGGCCCACTGATGTAGGGAGAGGTGGGCCTCGTAACGCCTGGGCCCACTGATGTAGGGAGAGGTGGGCCTCGTAACGCCTGGGCCCACTGATGTAGGGAGAGGTGGGCCTCGTAACGCCTGAACCCACTGATGTAGGGAGAGGTGGGCCTCGTAACGCCTGGGCCCACTGATGTAGGGAGAGGTGGGCCTCGTAACGCCTGGGCCCACTGATGTAGGGAGAGGTGGGCCTCGTAACGCCTGGGCCCACTGATGTAGGGAGAGGTGGGCCTCGTAACGCCTGGGCCCACTGATGTAGGGAGAGGTGGGCCTCGTAACGCTAGGGAAAAGTTATGCAGCAGAAGAATGTACGTGGAGCTTGTCTCTAGGAGGAGATGCCCACTACGAGTAATGGGGTACAGGAGGGGGTTCAGGTGGAGCTAGTCTCTCAGGTAGTGGAGGAGATGCCCACTACGAGTAATGGGGTACAGGAGGGGGTTCAGGTGGAGCTAGTCTCTCAGGTAGTGGAGGAGATGCCCACTACGAGTAATGGGGTACAGGAGGGGTTCAGGTGGAGCTAGTCTCTCAGGTAGTGGAGGAGATGCCCACTACGAGTAATGGGGTACAGGAGGGGGTTCAGGTGGAGCTAGTCTCTCAGGTAGTGGAGGAGATGCCCACTACGAGTAATGGGGTACAGGAGGGGGTTCAGGTGGAGCTAGTCTCTCAGGTAGTGGAGGAGATGCCCACTACGAGTAATGGGGTACAGGAGGGGGTTCAGGTGGAGCTAGTCTCTCAGGTAGTGGAGGAGATGCCCACTACGAGTAATGGGGTACAGGAGGGGGTTCAGGTGGAGCTAGTCTCTCAGGTAGTGGAGGAGATGCCCACTACGAGTAATGGGGTACAGGAGGGGGTTCAGGTGGAGCTAGTCTCAGGTAGTGGAGGATGCCCACTACGAGTAATGGGGTACAGGAGGGGTTCAGGTGGAGCTAGTCTCTCAGGTAGTGGAGGAGATGCCCTAAAGTAATGGGGTACAGGAGGGTTCAGGTGGAGCTAGTCTCTCAGGTAGTGGAGGAGATGCCCACTACGAGTAATGGGGTACAGGAGGGGGTTCAGGTGGAGCTAGTCTCAGGTAGTGGAGGAGATGCCCACTATGAGTAATGGGGTACAGGAGGGGGTTCAGGTGGGGCTAGTCTCCCAGGTAGTGGAGATGCCCACTATGAGTAATGGGGTACAGGAGGGGGTTCAGGTGGGGCTAGTCTCCCAGGTAGTGGAGGAGATGCCCAGTATGAGTGATGGGGTGCAAGTGGAGAGTGTTGAGAGGAATGTGGTAGAGGGCTGTCAGGGGTCTGTGGCCTCAGCTGAGGAGGATCGGGAGAAGGATATGGATATCTCTACTGATAAGATAGCAGCTGGTGGCCGACTCAATTTACGATCTAGAGGAGGTAAATGGGTTTCTGGATCAGACTTTTGGGAAATCTGTCAAATTGGCAGATTATTTTGGGATGTTGATAAGTTTGTGAGGTCAGCTGTGATGTTACAGAAGGCGGTGGGGTTAGACCAGCTGTGATGTTACAGAAGACGATGGGATTAGACCAGCTGTGGTGTTACAGAAGGCGATGGGGTTAAACCAGCTGTAATGTTACAGAAGACGATGGGGTTGGACCAGCTGTGATGTTACAGAAGACGATGGGGTTAGACCAGCTGTGGTGTTATAGAAGACGGTGGGGTTAGACCAGCTGTGATGTTACAGAAGACGATGGGGTTAGACCAGCTGTGGTGTTACAGAAGACGATGGGGTTGACCAGCTGTGATGTTACAGAAGGCGATGGGGTTGGACCAGCTGTGATGTTACAGAAAACGGTGGGGGTTAGACCAGCTGTGATGTTACAGAAGGCGATGGGGTTAGACCAGCTGTGGTGTTACAGAGAGCGATGGGGTTAGACCAGCTGTGATGTTACAGAAGGCGATGGGGTTAGACCAGCTGTGATGTTACAGAGGCGATGGGGTTAGACCAGCTGTAATGTTACAGAAGGCGGTGGGGTTAGACCAGCTGTAATGTTACAGAAGGCGATGGGGTTAGACCAGCTGTAATGTTACAGCAGGCGGTGGGGATTGACCAGCTGTAATGTTACGAAGGCGATGGGGTTAGACCAGCTGTGGTGTTACAGAAGGCGATGGGGTTAGACCAGCTGTGATGTTACAGCGAAACGGTGGGGTTAGACCAGCTGTAATGTTATAGAAGGCGATGGGTTAGACCAGCTGTGATGTTACAGAAGCGATGGGGTTAGACCAGCTGTAATGTTACAGAAGGCGATGGGGTTAGACCAGCTGTAATGTTACAGAAGGCGATGGGGTTAGACCAGCTGTGATGTTACAGAAGGCGATGGGGTTAGACCAGCTGTAATGTTACAGAAGACGATGGGGTTAGACCAGCTGTAATGTTACAGCAGACGGTGAGGTTAGACCAGCTGTAATGTTACAGAAGACGATGGGGTTAGACCAGCTGTGATGTTACAGAAGGCGATGAGTTAGACCAGCTGTAATGTTACAGAAGGCGATGGGGTTAGACCAGCTGTAATGTTACAGAAGGCGATGGGGTTAGACCAGCTGTAATGTTACAGCAGACGGTGGGGTTAGACCAGCTGTAATGTTACAGAAGGCGATGGGGTTAGACCAGCTGTGATGTTACAGAAGGCGATGGGGTTAGACCAGCTGTAATGTTACAGAAGACGATGGGGTTAGACCAGCTGTGATGTTACAGAAGGCGATGGGGTTAGACCAGCTGTAATGTTACAGAAGGCGATGGGGTTAGACCAGCTGTGATGTTACAGAAAGGCGATGGGGTTAAACCAGCTGTAATGTTACAGAAGACGATGGGGTTAAACCAGCTGTAATGTTACAGAAGGCGATGGGGTTAGACCAGCTGTAATGTTACAGAAGGCGATGGGGTTAAACCAGCTGTAATGTTACAGAAGGCGATGGGGTTAAACCAGCTGTGATGTTACAGAAGACGATGGGGTTAGACCAATTGCTGTCACAGCAGCAGAAGGTGGTGGGAAACGTGGTCAGGTTAATAAGAAAACATAAAAATAATGATGATGATCATGCCTCATAAGGGAGTCTTTTTTAATCTTTGGTTTCTCTGTGGTTTCTTCTGCTTTTCTTTTCTCTTTTCTATATGGAGGTACTAAGGGTAGGTTCTCTCAATATTAATTCTCTTTTCTACATGGAGGTACTAAGGGTAGGTTCTCTCAATATTAATTCTCTTTTCTACATGGAGGTACTAAGGGTAGGTTCTCTCAATATTAATTCTCTTTTCTACATGGAGGTACTAAGGGTAGGTTCTCTCAATATTAATTCTCTTTTCTACATGGAGGTACTAAGGGTAGGTTCTCTCAATATTAATGGGGAAGGGACAGGAATAAGAGGGCTTGGGTGTTAAAGTAATAAAACAGAAATTAAGTTTTTCTACAAGGGACACATATTGATGAGGCTACTGAAGTTGACTGGGGTATGTGGTGGGAGGGGCAGCATGTACTCAGTCACGGTACTAATTTTAGTGTTGGGGTGGCCATCTTGTTTTCCTCAGGTTTAGGGGTGACTGTGGTATCTACAACAGAGATTGTCAAGGGTAGGGTTTTATTGGTCAAGGTGGATGTTATGTTTAAAATATATATATATATTTAAAAAAAAGTTTGTTTATACTCTTAATGAGGGTACAGAGCGTATTGTTGGTTTTGATCAAATAAAGGAAACCTTAAGACAGTGTGACCAAGAGGGGTGTATTACATTTATGGTTTTAGGGGGTGACTGGAACAGTGTGACCAAGAGGGGTGTATGGTTTTAGGGGTGACTGGAGCGTGACCGCAGGGGTGTATGGTTTTAGGGGGACTGGAACAGTGTGGACCAAGAGGGGTGTATGGTTTAGGGGACTGGGTTGTGTGGATCAAGAGGTAAGTGGTTTAGGGGACTGAACCAGTGGGATCAAGAGGGGTGTATATTTTAGGGGACTGGAACTGTACTGTGGATTTTACTGTTGATCGCACTGCTGACCAAGAGGGGTGTATGGTTTTAGGGGGGGACTGGAACTGTGTGATCAAGAGGGGTGTATGGTTTTAGGGGGGGACTGGAACTGTGTGATCAAGAGGGGTGTATGGTTTTAGGGGGGGACTGGAACTGTACTGTGGATTTTACTGTTGATCGCACCGCTGAAGAACCTCACCTGCGGTCAGCCACTTGCCTGTCTGGTCTATTGACTGAGTTTGAGCTTTCTGATGTGTGGAGAGTAAGGAATGCAACAGTTAGACAGTACACATGGCTAAAAGTTCATGAAGGTCGTGCCAGCGCAGCAAGGTTAGACAGGTGATATGTATCTGATCACTACTGTAGTAGGGTTGGAAGGTTAGACAGGTTGTATGTATCTGATCACTACTGTAGTAGGGTTGGAAGGTTAGACAGGTTGTATGTATCTGATCACTACTGTAGTAGGGTTGGAAGGTTAGACAGGTTGTATGTATCTGATCACTACTGTAGTAGGGTTGGAAGGTTAGACAGGTTGTATGTATCTGATCACTACTGTAGTAGGGTTGGAAGGTTAGACAGGTTGTATGTATCTGATCACTACTGTAGTAGAGTTGGAAGGTTAGACAGGTTGTATGTATCTGATCACTACTGTAGTAGGGTTGGAAGGTTAGACAGGTTGTATGTATCTGATCACTACTGTAGTAGGGTTGGAAGGTTAGACAGGTTGTATGTATCTGATCACTACTGTAGTAGGGTTGGAAGGTTAGACAGGTTGTATGTATCTGATCACTACTGTAGTAGGGTTGGAAGGTTAGACAGGTTGTATGTATCTGATCCCTACTGTAGTAGGGTTGGCAGGTTAGACAGGTTGTATGTATCTGATCACTACTGTAGTAGGGTTGGAAGGTTAGACAGGTTGTATGTATCTGATCACTACTGTAGTAGGTTGGAAGGTTAGACAGGTTGTATGTATCTGATCACTACTGTAGTAGGGTTGGCAGGTGTGATATTACTCCTGTGGGTTTCTCTGATCACCATAATGTGTCTGTTGATATTCACTTGTCCACGTAGGTCATCACTTTACTGGTATTTTAATGTTAAGTTGTTACATGATGTCATGTGTTGCGAAAGGTTTTCTGTTGTGTTGGGAAAAATGGGGAGCTACAAAAGGGAAATTTTGAGTCCTTGAGACAATGGTGGGAGGTTCTTGAGACAATGGTGGGAGGTTCTTGAGACAATGGTGGGAGGTTCTTGAGACAATGGTGGGAGGTTGGGAAGGCCCAAATACGATGGTTTTGTCAACAGTATACTGCTCTGTCTCATATTCAACTTAAAGAGACTATCAACGCCCTTGAACAGGAAATCAAATCTATTGACTTGAAGTTGCTCACTTAGAACGACCCCGGACTAGTCATGAACTTACAGGACAAGAGACATGAACTGAGGTCGTTTCGACACGAAAGAATGACGGGTGCCTTGATTAGGTCTCGTTTCGCTTCCCTCAAGGATATGGACGCTCCTAACGCTTTGAAAAAAGAAACCTCGGACAGTCGACATTGCAACGTAAACAGATGGTCTCCCTGATGGGAAGGTGACCACAGATGACAGTGAAATGCGTCAACATGCCGTGGATTTTTACTCTGCCTTCTATAAGGCAGAGGATTGTGATTCTCTGTGTACTGAACAGTTGTTACACGGTCTTCCTCAATTCGGACCTGAACAGAGAGTCGCATTGGACTCTGACATTACACTGCAAGAGCTGTCCACTGCAGTTATGCAGCTCTCAACAGGCCGAGCCCCTGGCATCGATGGTTTACCATCTGAGTTTTATAAGCACTTTTCGTTGTCTATTGGGGAGGATTTTTATGAAGTGGTGCGTGAATCTTTTCATGAGGGTTCTCTTCCTGTATCCTGTCAACGTGCGGTGCTTTTCACTGTTGCCAAAAAAGGGGATTTGATTCTTATAAAAATTTGGCAACCTGTTACATTGCTGTGTGCAGAATATAAAATTGTATCTGAATGTCTCTCAAACAGGTTGAAAGAGTATCTGGGGCTGTTGGTCCACAAGGACCAGTCTTACTGTGGACCTCCCCTCTCTATAGTTGATAACCTGTTTCTGATAAGAGATGTTTTAGACATTTGTAAACTGTCTGATGTGAATGTGGGTTTACTTTCTTTGGATCAGGAGAAGCTTTTGATCGTGTGGACCACCAGTACTTGTTCAAGACAATGAAAGCCTTTGGGTTTTGGGATGTTTTCATGTCATGGATGAGTTTACTGTATACTGGGGCCTCATGTATGGTGAAGGTGGAGGGTGGTTTGAGCTTCCCCAACCCCATCCAAAGGGGCATCAGGCAGGGATGCCCAATTTCAGGGCAGTTATTTTGTCTGGCAATTGAACCAATGCTTTGTTTTTTAAGAGCGAGGCTTACTGGTTTCTCTGTGCCAGGTGTAATGAAGGGTCCCACGATAGCACTGTCTGCGTATGCAGATGATGTGATAGTTTTATTACAGGGGGTGAGGATGTTAAGGTTCTCAAACGCTTTAAAGGTGTATGAGAGGGCCTCCTCAGCTAGAGTCAATTGGGAAAAGAGTGAATCACTGTGGGCAGGTCAGCTTCAGACGGGGTCTGCTCCACGGGTACCAGGGGGGATTCAGACGGGGTCCGCTCCACGGTTACCAGGGGGGCTTCAGACGGGGTCCGCTCCACGGTTACCAGGGGGGCTTCAGACGGGGTCCGCTCCATGGTTACCAGGGGGATTTCAGATGGGGTCCGCTCCATGGTTACCAGGGGGTTTCAGACGGGGTCCGCTCCACGGTTACCAGGGGGGTTTCAGACGGGGTCCGCTCCACGGTTACCAGGGGGCTTCACATGGGGTCCGCTCCATGGTTACCAGGGGGTTTCAGGCGGGGTCCGCTCCATGGTTACCAGGGGGCTTCAGATGGGGTCTGCTCCACGGTTACCAGGGGGTTTCAGACGGGGTCCGCTCCACGGTTACCAGGGGGGTTTCAGACGGGGTCCACACCACGGTTACCAGGGGGGCTTCAGACGGGGTCCGCTCCACGGTTACCAGGGGGGCTTCAGACGGGGTCCGCTCCATGGTTACCAGGGGGGATTCAGACGGGGTCCGCTCCACGGTTACCAGGGGGGCTTCAGACAGGGTCCGCTCCACGGTTACCAGGGGGTTTCAGACGGGGTCCGCTCCACGGTTTTATTTATTACAGGGGGTGAGGATGTTAAGGTTCTCAAACGCTTTAAAGGTGTATGAGGGGGCCTCCTCAGCTAGAGTCAATTGGGAAAAGAGTGAATCACTGTGGGCAGGTCAGCTTCAGACGGGGTCTGCTCCACGGGTACCAGGGGGGATTCAGACGGGGTCCGCTCCACGGTTACCAGGGGGCTTCAGACGGGGTCCGCTCCACGGTTACCAGGGGGCTTCAGACGGGGTCCGCTCCATGGTTACCAGGGGATTTCAGATGGGGTCCGCTCCATGGTTACCAGGGGGTTTCAGACGGGGTCCGCTCCACGGTTACCAGGGGGGTTTCAGACGGGGTCCGCTCCACGGTTACCAGGGGGGCTTCACATGGGGTCCGCTCCATGGTTACCAGGGGGGTTTCAGACGGGGTCCGCTGCACGGTTACCAGGGGGGCTTCAGACTGGGTCTGCTCCACGGTTACCAGCGGGGCTTCAGTGGGGCAGAGATGGGAGGAAGAGTTTGGGGGGTTTTCTAGGCTCTGGTGTATTTCAGATAAAGAACTGGGAGGGTGTAGTGGAGAAAGTGTGTTCCTGACTGTCAAGGTGGAAATGGGTGTTACCCCAGCTGTCTTATAGAGGAAGGTCTCTGGTAGCTAATAATCTTGCTGCCTCTACCCTGTGGCACAGACTAATGATTTTACAGCCATTGGGGGTCTGATACAAGAGCTTCAGAGGACCTTTGTAAATTTCTTCTGGTATGGACGACACTGGATTAAAGCTGCAGCCCTGTACCTGCCACTGCATGAGGGTGGGCAAGGCCTGGTGGACATTTCTTCCAGGATCATGGCTTTCTGGCTTCAAGCAGCCCAGAGACTTTTGTAGAGTGATGGTTCTAGCAGCCCAGAGACTGTTGTACAGTGATGGTTCTAGCAGCCCAGAGACTGTTGTACAGGGACGGTTCTAGGAGCCCAGAGACTGTTGTACAGTGACAGTTCTAGCTGGGTCGACACAGCCTACACATTGATGAGGAGAGCGGGCTGTTTGGGCTTAGACAAGCACCTTTTCCTCTTAAAGCTGGAGGGTAGTGATTTGTCTGGCCTGACTCCATTTTATGAGTCTGTTATGCAGGCTTGGAGAGTTCTTGTCAAGTCCCCGTAAGGCCGGCACGCAACCAGGGATGTGGCTTTTGAAGAGCCTCTTTTTCACAACACTGCCATCCAGTCCCGTGTTTTGGGTTCAGCTAGCCTACGTTCATGCCTGTTAGGCGTGGGGTGTACCAAGCTGGGTCATCTGATGCGGAGCAGGAGCAGATCGTTGGAGGAGCTGGGAGAAAGAGCGGGGATCCGATCATCTCGCCTACTGAGGAAGGTCGCCGTTGAGGTCTGTGATTCCTTGCCAGTACTTCATCTGCAGTATGTGACTGACACTTCCAATTCTGATCGGTGGAAGGAGGGTCTGGATTATGTGTTCCCTGCACTGATTGTTAGTGCTGCGATGGGGTATTCGAGGAGGACGTGGGGATGCTGCTTTCCTTCGATACCCCGGAGCTGGGGGAGTTCAAGGAGGTGGGAAAGAAGGCCATGTACAAAATATTTTATAAAAGTGTCCCATGGCTCTTCCCTGGAAGGGGTAAAATCGAAGAGGTGGGCGGGTGTGTTTGGTCCAGGTGCCTCTGCAAAAGGATGTTGGCGATCATTATACAAACTGCCTATTGAAAAGAGGACAGCTGACTGCCAATGGAGGATAATACATGGAGACATAGCCACCAACATGCATCTGGTACACCTGGACCCTACTGTTGGGGAGGGGTGTCCATTCTGCATCTGGTACACCTGGATCCTACTGTTGGAGAGGGGTGTACAATATGCATCTGGTACACCTGGATCCTCCTGTTGGAGAGGGCTGTCCAATATGCATCTGGTACACCTGGATCCTACTGTTGGAGAGGGCTGTCCAATATGCATCTGGAACACCTGGATCCTACTGTTGGAGAGGGGTGTACAATATGCATCTGGTACACCTGGATCCTACTGTTGGAGAGGGGTGTACAATATGCATCTGGTACACCTGGATCCTACTGTTGGAGAGGGGTGTCCAATATGCATCTGGTACACCTGGATCCTCCTGTTGGAGAGGGGTGTACATTATGCATCTGGTACACCTGGATCCTACTGTTGGAGAGGGGTGTACATTATGCATCTGGTACACCTGGATCCTACTGTTGGAGAGGGGTGTCCAATATGCATCTGGTACACCTGGATCCTCCTGTTGGAGAGGGGTGTACAATATGCATCTGGTACACCTGGATCCCCCTGTTGGAGAGGGGTGTACATTATGCATCTGGTACACCTGGATCCTACTGTTTGGGAGGTGTCCAATATACATCTGGTACACTCCGATCCTAATGAGCTGGAGAGGGTGTACAATATGCATCTGGTACACCTGGATCCCATTGCTGAGAGGGGTGTCCAATATGCACTGGTACACCTGATCCTCCTGTTGAGAGGTACATTATGCATCTGGTACACCTGGATCCTACTGTTGGAGAGGGGTGTCCAATGGCGCATCTGGTACACCTGATCCTCCTGTTGGAGAGGGGTGTACACATGCATCTGGTACACCTGATCCCCTGTTGGAGAGGGGGTGTACATTATGCATCTGGGTACACCTGGATCCTACTGTTGGAGAGGGGTGTCCATTTCTGCATCTGGTACACCTGATCCCCCTGTTGGGGAGGGGTGTCCATTCTGCATCTGGTACACCTGGATCCTACTGTTGGAGAGGGGTGTCCAATATGCATCTGGTACACCTGGATCCTACTGTTGGAGAGGGGTGTCCAATATGCATCTGGTACACCTGGATCCGCCTGTTGGGGAGGGGTGTCCAATATGCATCTGGTACACCTGATCCTCCTGCTGGAGATGGGTGTCCATTATACATCTGGTACACCTGGATCCTCCTGTTGGGGAGGGGTGTCCAATATACATCTGGTACACCTGGATCCTACTGTTGGAGAGGGGTGTCCAATATACATCTGGTACACCTGGATCCCCATAGTTGGAGAGGGGTACAATATGCATCTGGTACACCTGGATCCTACTGTTGGGGAGGTGTCCATTCTGCATCTGGTACACCTGGATCCTCCTGTTGAGAGGGGTGTCCATTCTCTGTACACCTGGATCCTACTGGGGAGGGGTACACCTGGATCCTAATTGTTGGGGAGGGGTGTCCAATATGCATCTGGTACACCTGGGATCCTACTGCCATCTGGTACACTGGGGAGGGGGCTGTCCAATATGCATCTGGTACACCTGGATCCTCCTGTTGGAGGTGTCCATTATGCATCTGGTACACCTGATCCTACTGTTGGGGGAGGGGTGTCCAATATGCATCTGGTACACCTGGATCCTATTGTTGGAGAGGGGTGTCCAATATGCATCTGGTACACCTGGATCCTACTGTTGGAGAGGGGTGTCCAATATGCATCTGGTACACCTGGATCCTACTGTTGTTGAGAGGGGTGTCCAATATGCATCTGGTACACCTGGATCCTCCTGTTGGGGGGTGTCCAATATACATCTGGTACACCTGATCCTCCTGTTGGAGAGGGGTGTCCAACATGCATCTGGTACACCTGGATCCTACTGTACACCTGGATCCTACAGTTGGAGAGGGTGTCCAATATACATCTGGTACACCTGGATCCTCCTGTTGGAGAGGGGTGTCCAATATGCATCTGGTACACCTGGATCCTACTGTTTGGGAGGGGTGTCCACATGCATCTGGGTACACCTGGATCCTCCTGTTGGAGAGGGGTGTACATTATGCATCTGGTATGCACCTGGATCCTACTGTTGGAGAGGGGTGTCCAATATGCATCTGGTACACCTGGATCCTCCTGTTGAGAGGGGTACAATATGCATCTGGTACACCTGATCCCCTTGTTGAGAGGGGTGTACATTATGCATCTGCACACCTGGATCCTACTGTTGGAGAGGGGTGTCCATTCTGCATCTGGTACACCTGGATCCCCCTGTTGGGGAGGGGTGTCCATTCTGCATCTGGTACACCTGGATCCCCCTGTTGGAGAGGGGTGTCCATTCTGCATCTGGTACACCTGGATCCTACTGTTGGAGAGGGGTGTCCAATATGCATCTGGTACACCTGGATCCGCCTGTTGGGGAGGGGTGTCCAATATGCATCTGGTACACCTGGATCCTCCTGTTGGAGAGGGGTGTCCATTATGCATCTGGTACACCTGGATCCTACTGTTGGGGAGGGGTGTACAATATGCATCTGGTACACCTGGATCCTACTGTTGGAGAGGGGTGTCCAATATGCATCTGGTACACCTGGATCCTACTGTTGGAGAGGGGTGTCCAATATGCATCTGGTACACCTGGATCCTACTGTTGGAGAGGGGTGTCCAATATGCATCTGGTACACCTGGATCCTCCTGTTTGGGATGGGTGTCCAATATACATCTGGTACACCTGGATCCTCCTGTTGGAGAGGGGTGTCCAATATACATCTGGTACACCTGGATCCTACTGTTTGGGAGGGGTGTCCAATATACATCTGGTACACCTGGATCCTACTGTTGGAGAGGGGTGTACAATATGCATCTGGTACACCTGGATCCTACTGTTGGGGAGGGGTGTCCAACATGCATCTGGTACACCTGGATCCTACTGTTGGAGAGGGGTGTACAATATGCATCTGGTACACCTGGATCCTACTGTTGGAGAGGGCTGTCCAATATGCATCTG
Source organism: Oncorhynchus nerka (assembly GCF_034236695.1). Taxonomy (NCBI): domain Eukaryota; kingdom Metazoa; phylum Chordata; class Actinopteri; order Salmoniformes; family Salmonidae; genus Oncorhynchus; species Oncorhynchus nerka. The sequence goes on from NW_027039110.1 coordinate 27,624, forward strand.
GTACACCTGGATCCTCCTGTTGGAGAGGGGTGTACAATATGCATCTGGTACACCTGGATCCTACTGTTTGGGAGGGGTGTCCAATATACATCTGGTACACCTGGATCCTACTGTTGGAGAGGGGTGTCCAATATGCATCTGGTACACCTGGATCCTCCTGTTTGGGAGGGGTGTCCAATATGCATCTGGTACACCTGGATCCTACTGTTGGGGAGGGGTGTCCAATATGCATCTGGTAAACCTGGATCCTACTGTTGGAGAGGGCTGTCCAATATGCATCTGGTACACCTGGATCCTACTGTTTGGGAGGGGTGTCCAATATACATCTGGTACACCTGGATCCTACTGTTGGAGAGGGGTGTACAATATGCGTCTGGTACACCTGGATCCTCCTGTTGGAGAGAGCTGTCCAATATGCATCTGATACACCTGGATCCTACTGTTTGGGAGGGGTGTCCAATATACATCTGGTACACCTGGATCCTACTGTTGGAGAGGGGTGTCCAATATGCATCTGGTACACCTGGATCCTCCTGTTGGAGAGGTGTGACCAATATGTATCTGGTACACCTGGATCCTACTGTTTGGGAGGGGTGTCCAATATACATCTGGTACACCTGGATCCTACTGTTGGAGAGGGGTGTCCAATATGCATCTGGAACACCTGGATCCTACTGTTGGAGAGGGGTGTCCAATATGCATCTGGTACACCTGGATCCTACTGTTGGAGAGGGGTGTACAATATGCATCTGGTACACCTGGATCCTACTGTTGGAGAGGGGTGTCCAATATGCATCTGGTACACCTGGATCCTCCTGTTGGAGAGGGGTGTCCAATATGCATCTGGTACACCTGGATCCTCCTGTTGGAGAGGGGTGTCCAATATGCATCTGGTACACCTGGATCCTACTTTTGGAGAGGGGTGTCCAATATGCATCTGGTACACCTGGATCCTCCTGTTGGGGAGGGGTGTCCAATATGTATCTGGTACACCTGGATCCTCCTGTTAGGGAGGCGTGTCCAATATGCATCTGGTACACCTGGATCCTCCTGTTGGGGAGGGGTGTCCAACATGCATCTGGTACACCTGGATCCTCCTGTTGGGGAGGGGTGTCCAATATGCATCTGGTACACCTGGATCCGACAGTTGGGGAGGGGTGTCCAATATGCATCTGGTACACCTGGATCCAACAGTTGGGGAGGGGTGTCCAATATGTATCTGGTACACCTGGATCCAACAGTTGGGGAGGGGTGTCCATTCTGTGCTGAGTCTGAAACTCTGGCACATATGTTTTTACAGTGTCCCAGGCTGGTCGGGATGATTGACCTGATTAATTTGTCGTTCTTAGCTTTGGGAGATGTTTTCTTTTCCCAACTGTTTATATTTGGGCTAAAGTACATGTTTAGTCGAAGGGGTGTAGTTATTTTGCTTAATTTTGTGTTCGGGGCAGCTAAATTAGCGATATGGAAGACCCAAAAGAACAGTATTCGGGGACAGGGGTCTGTGGATGTGGTGGGAATGCTGGACGGAGTGTTGGCAGCGAGACTAAGGGTTGAGTTTGCCTATTATAAACTTGTCAACAATATTGATCTGTTTTTGAGTACATGGCGTATTCAGAGGCTGTTGTGTTTTAGTTACTGTGGAGGAGGATTTGGTGTTTTTTTAAAATTGATGTGTAACTATGGTTTTGTTTGAGTGTTTATTGTGTTGTGGGCTCCCAGACCCAATAAAGATTATTTAAAACTCAACTCTCTCTGTCTTTCTCTGCCTCCTCTTTCTCTCTCTCTGTCTCTCTCTCAATTCAATTCAATTCAACGGGCTTTATTGGCATGGGAAACATATGTTAACATTGCCATAGCAAGTGAGGTAGATAATATACAAAAGTGAAATAAACAATAAAAATGAACAGTACACATTACACTCATAGAAGTTCCAAAAGATTACAAATGTCATAGTATGTATATATACAGCGTTGTAACAATGTGCAAATAGTTAAAGTACAAAAGGGAAAATAAATAAGCATGAATATGGGTTGTATTTACAATTCTCTCTCCCTCTCCCTCTCTCTCTCTCTCTCTCTCTCCCTCCCTCCCTCCCTCCCTCTCTCTCCCTCTCCCTCTCCTCTCTCTCTCTCTCTCTCTCTCTCTCTCTCTCTCTCTCTCTCTCTCTCTCTCTCTCTCTCTCTCTCTCTCTCTCTCTCTCTCTCTCTCTCCCTCCCTCTCTCTCTCTCTCTCTCTCTCTCTCTCTCTCTCTCTCTCTCTCTCTCTCTCCCTCTCTCTCTGTAGTTGTGCTCTCTGCATCATTTACAGCAGCATCTAAGGAAGCCATGAAATGGGATTATTTCATAGCACAGATCCCACTGGCCTTTGTGGAGCACATTTTATGCAGCGCTCTCTGTTTAAAGAGCTGTGACAAACCGACACACACGTACGCACACGTACACACACACACACGTACACACACACACACACGTACACACACATATACACACACACACCCGTACACACACACCCGTACACACACACACACACACACACACACACACACACACACACACACACACACACACACACGTACAGACACACACACCCACACACGTACACACACACGTATACACACACACCCGTACACACACACACACACCTCTCACTGCATATGGTCTGCCATTACATCGATGCTCGTTGTCTTTGTACAAAATGGAACCCGCCGCCGTTGTGTTTAACATAATCAGTCACGCCTGGCGGTGACACAACGCTCCCTGTGCTGGTAAATAAATTAGCATGGTTTCGCAAAAAGACAGTGTCCCTAGGAACACACGGAGCTCACCTGCTGTATGAAATCACCAAGGTCGTCATGATTCAAAGGTAAAAACAAAACATTTCTCTGGATGACAAAATAATTGTGCAGATTTCCAAGAGTTCTGTGGACATTTTGCATTACTTCATACATCTGTGTAGTTGCTCCCTTTCAGTTGTGGTTCATTAGGTATGAGTTTCCTCCTGGTATGGACACTATAGCGCATCCCTAGGTTTTGCTCTCTAGACTGTTGAAAATGTGCTGTGTCCTCCGGGGGACACTGTGAGTCCTTTGTTCCCCGGTGTCTGGTGATGGAATGGCCAGTTCAGGGACCTGCAGGTACTGGCCTCCAAGGAGTCTGGTCTTGAGGATGACTGGGATGAGTAACATCCCAGAGGCTTCATGGGTGCCCTAGACTGTGGGGGAGTGGGATGGATGTGTGACCATTGGTAAGAGCATGCCAGTGACGCTGTCATGGGTTCAATTCCCTCAGGGATCACAAACATATACAGTTGAAGTTGGAAGTTTACATACAGTGGGGCAAAAAGTATTTAGTCAGCCACCAATTGCGCAAGTTCTCCCACTTAAAAAGAGAGGCCTGTAATTTTCATCATAGGTACACATCAACTATAAAAAAATGAGAAAAAATCAGAAAATCACATTGTAGAATTTTTAAGGAATTTATTTGCAAATTATTGTGGAAAATAAGTATCGAGTTAAAGCTTGGTCGCAAATGGGTCTTCCAAATGGACAATGACCCCAAGCATACTTCCAAAGTCGTGGCAAATGGCTTAAGTACAACAAAGTCAAGGTATTGGAGTGGTCATCACAAAGCCTGACCTCAATCCTACAGAAAATTTGTGTACAGAACCGAAAAAAAGCGTGTGCGAGCAAGGAGGCCTACAAACCTGACTCAGTTACACCAGCTCTGTCAGGAGGAATGGGCCAAAATTCACAACTCATTGTGGGAAGCTTGTGGAAGGCTTCCCAAAACATTTGACCCAAGTTAAACCATTTAAAGGCAATGCTAACAAATTATAAATGAGTGTATGTAAACTTCTGACCCACTGGAATTTGATGAAATAAATAAAAGCTGAAATAAATCATTCTCTCTGCTATTATTCTGATATTTCACTTCTTAAAATAAAGTGGTGATCTAACTGACCTAAAACAGGAATTTTTACAAGGATAAAATGTCAGAATTGTGAAAAACTGAGTTTAAATGTATTTGGCTAAGGTGTATGTAAACTTCTGACTTCAACTGTATATGTTTTTGCTATTTGTTCTTTTGTTATAGAGCCAAACGATTGGAGAAGTGGTTGTCCATACATCTCCATTTTTGGATAGATAATTCTTTGTGTTGTTTGTTTAGTGTTTTCCAATTATCCCAGTTGTAGTTAGTCTATGGACTCTTCAATTACACTGAGCTGATTTCTGACATGCTGTTCGTTCTTTTTCCATAGTGTGTATTTCTGCATTCTCTCTCACTCTCTCTCACTATATATATATATATACCGGTCCAGATGCGTCTTCAGCCCCGCCCCGATATACCACCTCAATCCACAGAGGATGGGGATTGGCCAGGCCTCTTTCAATAGAGCATGGTGATTGTCTAACCCAGCAGGGCTGCAGTGCTGCAGTGAGGAGCAAAGGAGAACCCTTTGATTTCTCAGAGGGGAAACATTGTGGACCAGAGGGCTGGTTTTAAGGAGAGCTGGGAGTAGGGGAGCTGGAGAGTAGGGGAGCTGGAGAGTAGGGGAGCTGGGAGTAGGGAGCAGGGGGTAGGGGAGCTGGAGAGTAGGGCTGAGCTGGAGAGTAGGGGAGCTGGAGACTATTAGTCAACCATGCTGGTCATTTATGAACATTTGAACATCTTGGCCACGTTCTGTTATAATCTCCACCCGGCACAGCCAGAAGAGGACTGGCCACCCCACATATGCTCTCTCTAATTCTCTCTTTCTTTTCTCTCTCGGAGGACCTGAGCCCTAGGACCGTGCCCCAGGACTACCTGACATGATGACTCCCTTGCTGTCCCCAGTCCACCTGACTGTGCTGCTGCTCCAGTTTCAACTGTTCTGCCTTATTATTATTGACCATGCTGGTCATTTTATGAACATTTGAACATCTTGGTCATGTTCTGTTATAATCTCTACCCGGCACAGCCAGAAGAGGACTTTGCCACCCCACATAGCCTGGTTCCTCTCTAGGTTTCTTCTAGGTTTGGCCTTTCTTAGGAGTTTTTCCTAGCCACCGTGCTTTTACACCTGCATTGTTTGCTGTTTGGGGTTTTAGGCTGGGTTTCTGTACAGCACTTTGAGATATCAGCTGATGTACTAAGGGCTATATAAATACATTTGATTTGATTTGATTTGATTTAGGAGAGCTGGAGAGTAGGGGGCTGGAGGGTAGGGGAGCTGGGGAGTAGGGGAGCTGGGAGGGCAGGGGAGAGCTGGGGAGTAGGGGAGCTGGGGGTAGGGGAGCTGGGGAGCAGGGGAGCTGGAGGGCAGAGCTGGGGAGTAGGGAGCTGGGGAGTAGGGGGCTGGAGGGCAGGAGGCTGGGGGTAGAGGAGCTGGAGGGAGTGGGGAGCTGGGGAAGTAGGGGAGCTGGAGGGTAGGGGAGCTGGGGGTAGGGTAGCTGGAGGGTAGGAGAGCTGGGGGTAGGGGGAGCTGGAGGGTAGGGGAGCTGGGGAGTAGGGGAGCTGGGGGAGTCAGGGGAGCTGGGGGAGTAGGGGGCTGGAGGGTAGAGCTGGAGGGTAGGGGGCTGGGGGTAGGGGGCTGGGGAGCAAGGGGGAGCTGGAGAGTAGGGAGCTGGACAGTAGGGGAGCTGGGGATAAGGGGAACTGGAGAGTAGGGAGCTGGAGAGTAGGGGAGCTGGAGGTGGGAGCTAGAGCTGGAGAGTAGGGAGCTGGGAAGGATTATAAAGAGGGGGTTCGGACCTTGAATGCTGATTTATTGACAGCCGTGGTATATCACGGGTATGAGACAACATGTATTTTTACTGCTCTAATTACATTGATAACCAGTTTATAAAAACAATAAGGCACCTCAGGGGTTTGTGGTATATGGTGCTGTATCCAGGCACTCACGCGTTACGAAATTGTAATTGAATTGAAAATTCAGCAGGCTGTGGTGTAAATAGGCTTGTTATTTATTTGCCTTTATTTCATTACGTGTAGTTAATGTCGTCTTTGGATTGCTTATCAATATGCCCAAGAAACCGTTCCCCCTCTTTACCTCCTTTCCATTTTCTTTTATTATTAAGCCATAAAAAGTGTTACATTGCATGAAGTTTAAAATGCATTCTGTCATTACAAAATGTGTATAATGTGATATATTTTAACATAAAAAATATATATTTTACACAAAAATGTTAGCATCTGATTTCCTCAAATTAAGGGGCTGTTGATTAAGGGGCTGTTTAATTTAATTGAACCTCAACTCACAGCTGAGTCAATTACCCAGTGTAAGTGGAGTTAGCCCTGAGTTAGCCTTCTCTGGGAGCAAGTTAGTTCTGAAGGATTCGTTTACCATAGAAATTTTCCGGCTAAAAGGTGAGCCACTTTTCATTTGACCGGTTATTCCTGGAGTTAAACTCAGAGTTGACTAATGTTACCTCAATAACTCCTGAAGCCTGCTCTGTAGAATAACCTTCTGTTTGGTTTGACTTCCACAAACAAAATGCACATAGTGTAATCCTACCGATCCTACCGATCCTACCCGACCCGATTTCCTACAGTACCTTGTATGTTAAACAACAGTATGTCAGTCTCTCTCTCTCTCTCTCTCTCTCTCTCTGTATCTCTCTCTCTGCTCTCTCTCTGTATCTCTCTCTCTCTCTCTCTCTGTATCTCTCTCTCTCTCTCTCTCTGTATCTCTCTCTCTCTCTCTCTCTCTCTCTCTCTCTCTCTCTGTATCTCTCTCTCTCTCTCTCTCTCTCTCTCTCTCTCTCTCTCTCTCTCTGTATCTCTGTATCTCTCTCTCTCTCTTTCTCTGTATCTCTCTCTCTCTGTATCTCTCTCTCTCTCTGTATCTCTGTATCTCTCTCTCTCTGTATCTCTCTCTCTCTCTGTATCTCTCTCTGTCTCTGTATCTCTGTATCTCTCTCTCTCTCTGTATCTCTCTCTCTCTCTGTATCTCTCTCTCTCTCTGTATCTCTGTATCTCTCTCTCTCTCTCTCTTTCTCTGTATCTCTGTATCTCTCTCTCTGTATCTCTCTCTCTCTGTATCTCTCTGTATCTCTCTCTCTCTCTCTCTCTGTATCTCTCTCTCTCTCTGTATCTCTCTCTCTCTCTCTCTGTATCTCTCTCTCTCTCTCTCTCTCTGTATCTCTCTCTGTATCTCTGTATCTCTCTCTCTGTATCTCTGTATCTCTCTCTGTATCTCTGTCTCTCTGTCTCTCTGTATCTCTATCTCTCTCTCTCTCTCTGTATCTCTATCTCTCTCTCTCTCTCTGTATCTCTCTCTCTCTGTATCTCTCTGTATCTCTCTCTGTCTCTCTCTCTCTCTCTCTGTATCTCTGTATCTCTCTCTGTATCTCTGTATCTCTCTCTCTGTCTCTCTCTCTCTGCTCTCTGTATCTCTCTCTCTGTATCTCTGTATCTCTCTCTGTATCTTCTCTCTCTCTGTATCTCTGTATCTCTCTCTCTGTATCTCTGTCTCTCTCTCTCTCTCTCTCTCTCTCTCTGTATCTCTGTATCTCTCTCTCTCTCTCTCTGTATCTCTGTATCTCTCTCTGTCTCTCTCTCTCTGTATCTCTGTATCTCTCTCTCTGTATCTCTGTATCTCTCTCTCTCTCTCTGTATCTCTCTCTCTCTGTATCTCTGTATCTCTCTCTCTGTATCTCTGTATCTCTCTCTCTCTCTCTCTCTCTCTCTCTGTATCTCTGTATCTCTCTCTCTCTCTCTCTCTCTCTCTCTCTCTCTCTCTCTCTCTCTCTCTCTCTCTCTCTCTCTCTCTCTCTCTCTCTCTCTCTCTCTCTCTCTCTCTCTCTCTCTCTCTCTCTCTCTCTCTCTCTCTCTCTCTCTCTCTCTCTCTCTCTCTCTCTCTGCTATCTCTGTCTCTCTCTCTCTCTCTGTATCTCTCTCTCTCTCTCTCTCTCTCTCTCTCTCTCTGGTTACTGTATGTTTGTGTTCAGGTGTGTGGCTCCAAATGATCTTCACCCTGCCCTCTAATACCTCTCTGTTGCCAGAGAGCATGGTGTGTCTGTGTATATACATGTACAGTACCAGTCAAAAGTTTGGACACACAAACTCATTCAAGGCTTATCTTAATTTTTTTCCTACATTTTAGACAAACAAATCAAAACATATTTATATTTGAGATTCTTCAAAGTAACCACCCTTTGCCTTGATGACAGCTTTGCACACTCTTGGTATTCTCTCAACCAGCTTCATGTGGTAGTCACCTGGAATGCATTTCAATTAACAGGTGTGTCTTGTTAATTTGTGGAATTTCTTTCCATCTTAATGCGTTTGAGCCAGTCAGTTGTGTTGTGACAAGGTAGTGTTGGTATACAGAAGATAACACTATTTGGTAAAAGACCAAGTCCATATTATAGCAAGAACAGCTCAAATAGGCAAAGAGACACGACAGTCCATCATTCCTTTAAGACATGAAGGTCAGTCAATGCGGAACATTCCAAGAACAGTCGCAAAAACCATCTAGCGCTATGATGAAACTGGCTCTCATGAGGACCCACCACAGGAAAGGAAGACCCAGAGTTACCTCTGCTGCAGAGGGTAAGTTCATTAGAGTTAACTGCACAGGGATGCAGCTTAAACCCCACCCTCTTCAACATATATTTCAACGAATTGGCGAGGGCACCTCAACAGTCTGCAGCACCCGGCCACACCCTACTAGAATCTGATGTCAAATGTCTACTTTTTGCTGATGATCTGGGGCCTCTGTCCCCAACCAAGGAGGGCCTACAGCAGCACCTACATCTTCTACACAGATTGCAGCTCAAATAAATTTCTTCAGAGGCACACTTAACACTTAAGGCACACTTAACCAGCATGGTAATAAGAGACCACAGAGAAATGGACATCCTGTCCTTGTCTGTCTAGAGTCCTAAATTAAAATGTTTGGTCTCCAACTGCCATGTTGGCATCCCATCCCACAGTGAAGCTTGGTGGTGTGATGGTGTGGGGTGCTCTTACTTGAATAATTTAGAATTTTAAGGCACACTTAACCAGCACATATCCTGCAGAACCCATCCCATCTTGGTGGTGGGATACTGAATAAATACTTGAATCAGTTATAGAACCCATCGTCCTTATGGTTGTGAGGTCTGGGGTCCGCCACCAACCAAGATTTCACAAAAATGGGACGAACACCAATTGAGACTGCATGCAGAATTCTGCAAAAATATCCTCTGTGTACCACGTAAACACCAAATAATGCATGCAGAGCAGAAATAGGCCGATACCCGCTAATGATCAAAAAATCCAGAAAAGATCCTTAAATTCTACAACCACCTAAAAGGAAGCGATTCCCAAACCTTCCATAACAAAGCCATCACCCACAGAGAGATGAACCTAACTACAAGACTAATTAAGCAAGCTGGTCCTGTGGCTCTGTTCACAAACACACCCCACAGAGCCCCAGGACAGCAACACAATTAGACCCAATCAAATCATGAGAAAACAAAAAGATAATTACTTGACACATTAGAAAAAGAATTAACAAAAGAACAAAGCAAACTAGAATGCTATTTGGCCCAAACAGAATACCTGACCACTGTGACTGACCCAAAAATTATGGAAAGCTTGACTATGTGTAACGGATGTGAAACGGCTACTTAGTTAGCGGTGGTGCTGAGGTAACGGATGTGAAGCGGCTAGCTTAGTTAGCGGTGGTGCTGAGGTAACGGATGTGAAACGGCTAGCTTAGTTAAGCGGTGGTGCACGCTAAATAGCGTTTCAATCGGTGACGCCACTTGCTCTGAGACCTAAGTAGTGGTTCCACTTGCTCTGCAAGGGCCGTGGCTTGTGGAGCGGTGGGTAACGATGCCGTGGGTGTCAGTTGTTAATGTGCAGAGGGTCCCTGGTTCACGCCCGGAGTATGGGCGAGGGGACGGACTAAAGTTATACTGTTACATATGTACAGACTCAGTGAGCATAGCCTTGCTATTGAGCAAGACCTGGCTCTCAAGAGAAGACAGGCTATGTGTACACTGCCCACAAAATGAGGTGGAAACTGAGCTGCACTTCCTAACCTCCTGTCCAATGCATAACCGTATTAGAGACATATTTCCCTCAGATTACACAGATCCACAAAGAATTCAAAACAAATCACATTTTTGAAAACTCAATATCTATTGGGTGAAATACCACAGTGTGCATCACAGCAAGATTTGTGACCTGTTGCCACAAGAAAAGGGCAACCAGTGAAGAACAAACACCATTTCAAATACAACCCATATTTATGTTTATTTATTTTGTACTTGAACTATTTGCACATCGCTACAACCCCGTAAATATACGTATTGTGGGACTTGAAAATGTATTCAAACTTGTTTGAGTGTAATATTTACTGTTGACTTTTATTGTTTATTTTCCTTTTGTTGATCCATTTCACTTCCTTTGGCAAATGTAAACATAGGTTTCCCATGCCATAAAGCCCTTAATTTGAAAATCAAATTGAACTGGTGAGAGAGCCTTATAGAGACTAGAGAGAGAGCATTATAGAGACTGGAGAGAGAGCCTTTATAGAGACTAGACTGAGAGCATTATAGAGACTCAGAGAGAGAGCATTATAGAGACTCAGAGAGAGAGCATTATAGAGACTCAGAGAGAGAGCATTATAGAGACTCAGAGAGAGAGAGCATTATAGAGACTCAGACAGAGAGCATTATAGAGACTCAGAGAGAGAGAGCATTATAGAGACAGACTGAGAGCATTATAGAGATTCAGACTGAGAGCATTATAGAGACTCAGAGAGAGAGCATTATAGAGACTCAGACTGAGAGCATTATATAGACTCAGACTGAGAGCATTATAGAGACTCAGACAGAGAGCATTATAGAGACTCAGACAGAGAGCATTATAGAGACTCAGACAGAGAGCATTATAGAGACTCAGACAGAGAGCATTATAGAGACTCAGACAGAGAGCATTATAGAGACTCAGACAGAGAGCATTATAGAGACTCAGACAGAGAGCATTATAGAGACTCAGACAGAGACATTATAAAGACTCAGACTGAGAACATTATAGAGACTCAGACAGAGAGCATTATAGAGACTCAGACAGAGAGCATTATAGACTCAGACTGAGAGCATTATAGAGACTCAGACAGAGGCGTTATAGAGACAGACTGAGAGCATTATAGAGACTCAGACTGAGAGCATTATAGAGACTCAGACTGGAGAACATTATAGAGACTCAGACAGAGCATTACACTCAGACAGAGAGCATTATAGAGACTCAGACTGAGAGCATTATAGAGACTCAGACAGAGAGCATTATAGAGACGAGACTGAGAGAGACTCAGACTGAGAGCATTATAGAGACTCAGACTGAGAACATTATAGAGACTCAGACAGAGCATTATAGAGACTCAGACAGAGAGCATTATAGAGACTCAGACTGAGAGCATTATAGACTCAGACAGAGAGCATTATAGAGACTGAGAGCATTATAGAGACAGACTGAGAGCATTATAAAGAACTCAGACTGAGAGCATTATAGAGACTCAGACTGAGAGCATTATAGAGACTCAGAAAGAGCATCATAGAGACTGACTGAGAGCATCATAGAGACTGACTGAGAGCATTATAGAGACTCAGACTGGAGAACATTATAGAGACTCAGAGAGAGAGCATTATAGAGACTCAGACTGAGAGCATTATAGAGACTCAGAGAGAGCATTATAGACTGAGAGAGAGAGCATTATAGAGACTCAGACAGAGAACATTATAGAGACTTAGACTGATTATAGAGACTCAGAAGACATGAGACTCAGAGAGAGAAACCATTATAGAGACAGACTATTATAGAGACTCAGACTGAGAGCATTATAGAGACTCAGACTGAGAACATTATAGAGACTGACAGAGCATTACTCAGACAGACTCAGACTGAGAGCATTATAGAGACTCAGACAGAGAGAGCATGAGAGCATTATAGAGACTGACTGAGAGACTCAGACTGAGAGCATTAGAGACTCAGACTGAGAGCATTATAGAGACCTGAAAGAGAGCATCATAGAGACTGACTGAGAGCATCATAGAGACTGACTGAGAGCATTATAGAGACTCAGACTGAGAACATTATAGAGACTCAGAGAGAGAGCATTATAGAGACTCTGACTGAGCATTATAGAGACTCAGAGAGAGCATTATAGAGACTCAGAGAGAGAGAGCATTATAGAGACTCCAGACAGAGAACATTATAGAGACTTAGACTGAGGGCATTATAGAGACTCAGACTGAGAGCATTATAGAGACTCAGAGAGAGAGAGCATTATAGAGACAGACTGAGAGCATTATAGAGACTCAGAGAGAGCATTATAGAGACTCTGAGAGAGAGCATTATAGAGACTCAGACTGAGAGCATTATATAGACTCAGACAGAGCATTATAGAGACTCAGACAGAGAGCATTATAGAGATTCAGACAGAGAGCATTATAGAGACTCAGACAGAGAGCATTATAGAGACTCAGACAGAGAGCATTATAGAGACTCAGACAGAGAGCATTATAGAGACTCAGACAGAGAGTATTATAAAGACTCAGACTGAGAGCATTATAGAGACTCAGACTGGAGAGCATTATAGAGACTCAGACTGAGAGCATTATAGAGACTCAGACTGAGAACATTATAGAGACTCAGACAGAGAGCATTATAGAGACTCAGACAGAGAGCATTATAGAGACTCAGACAGAGAGCATTATAGAGACAGACTGAGAGCATTATAGAGACTCAGACAGAGAGCATTATAGAGACGAAGACTGAGAGCATTATAGAGACTCAGACTGAGAGCATTATAAAGACTCAGACTGAGAGCATTATAGAGACTCAGACTGAGAGCATTATAGAGACTCAGACAGAGAGCATCATAGAGACTGACTGAGAGCATCATAAAGAGACTGACTGAGAGCATTATAAAATACTCAGACAAAGGACATTATAGAGACTCAGACTGAGAGCATTATAGAGACTCAGACAGAGAGCATTATAGAGACTCAGACTGAGAGCATTATAGAGAGAGAGAGCGGGAGAGAGAACTTCTGTGAAAACCTTGGAACTTCTGTAGAGTGTAATGTTTACTGTTCATATGTAACATATGTTTCCCATGCCAATAAAGCCCCTTGAATTGAATTTAGAGAGAGGGAGAGGAGAGAGAGAGAGAGAGAGAGAGGGAGAGAGATACCTGAAGTAGGTAAAGAAAGCTTTAGTCGATGGGTGTCTACTCTACTGTACTGTACATAACATACCATTAAAACATAGATCTTCCTGATCTGATTCACTGGTTGAATAACATGCTTTGTGTTTTGAATAATTCTGACCGTGAATCAGAAGTGAGACACAGGCACTAAGGTAAAGAGAAATGTTGAAGATTATGAAGTACCATGACACTTCAGCAGTGAGACCCGCTCTGACTACAGAAGAACCCCAAATCTGAAGCACACAATGCCCTGCTCAAGTAGGAGAATTTAGTCGCTAAAAAACGAGAGATGAGGGAGTGAGAGGAGGAGAAGTTTGGGGATAATTGCAAAAGCAATCTGTATTCTCTGCAGGAGTTCCTTCTTAAATCGTCTAGCTGCCTGAAACTGTCCTTTCTGACCTTCGACCTGTTTCAATCAAATCAACTGGAGTCACAACCCTGCTTTCTGCATGCTAAATCACAAACACACTTAGGCATGCACATGGCCGTCCACACTTCACACACACTAGGCATGCACATGGCCGTCCACACATCACACACACTTAGGGCATGCACATGGCCATCCACACATTACACACACTTAGGCATGCACATGGGTCGTCCACACATCACACACACTTAGGCATGCACATGGCCGTCCACACATCACACACACTTAGGGCATGCACATGGCCATCCACACATCACACACACTTAGGCATGCACATGGCCGTCCACTCATCACACACACTTAGGCATGCACATGGCCGTCCACTCATCACACACACTTAGGCATGCATACGCTGTCCACACATCACACACACACTTAGGGATGCACATGGCCATCCACACATCACACACACACTTAGGCATGCATGGCCGTCCACACATCACACACACTTAGGCATGCACATGGCCGTCCACTCATCACACACACTTAGGCATGCACATGGTCAGCCCACTCATCACACACACTTTTAGGGCATGCACATGGCCGTCCACACATCACACTAACTTAGGTGCATGCATGGCCATCCACACATCACACTAACTTCTAGGGCATGCACATGACCATCCACACACACCACACTTACCAACTCCATAGCCACATCAGCATCAACTGGCGGATGAAATGGAAATAGATCTCTGGAGCATCTCTACCCCTCTACCACTTCTTTCTCCCCTACCCCTCTAACACAAGTCAGTACAGGTCTATAGCAGGCCATGGAAACACAAGTCAGTACAGGTCTATAGCAGGCCAAAAAACACAAGTCAGTACAGGTTCATAGCAGGCCATGGAAACACAAGTCAGTACAGGGCTATAGTGGCGTCATGGAAACCATGTGTTTGATATATTTCATCAGCACATCCTCCTAATTAAGGTGCCACCAACCTTCTGTGGATGGCAGACATTTTTGAGCAGCTCCTTCTATAATGTCTCTTAGTGTTTTTACTCGCTGATTAAAGACGCAGCCTTTGTTTTCTGGCAGCCTCTTGCTGCCCTTTCAACCGAGAGAGAAATGCTCCTCTGAGATCCAGTGAGATACCACACACTGTTAACTGACACATATTCACATTACAGCCTTATTCTAAAAATGGATTAAATAAATACAAATCCTCAACAATCTACACAGTACCCTATAATGACATCACAGTACCATAATGACATCACAATACCCCATAATGACATCACACACTCCCATAATGACATCACAATACCCCCATAATGACATCACAGTATAATGACCCCTCCCATCATGGCATGACATCACAATACCCCTATCATGGCATCACAATACCCCATAATGACATCACAGTACCTCATAATGACATCACAGTACCCTAAATGACATCATGTAATATTCTAATGACATCACAGTACCCCATAATGTGACATCACAGTACCCCATCATGGCATCACAGTACCCCATAATGACATCACAATACCCCATAATGACATCACAGACCCCATACAGACAAAGCAAAACAGGCTTTTTTAGAAATGTTTCCAAGTGTATTCAAAATTAAAACATAAATACCTTATTCAGACCTTTGCTTATGAGACTTGAATTGAGCTCAGGTGTATCCTGTTCCTACTGATCATCCTTGAGATGTTTACAACTTCATTTGAGTCCACTTTTTGGTGCCTTTGGCAAACTTGTGTTTATATTAATGAGGAAAACAAAATAATTTGAACCATTTTAAAATAAGGCTGTAACGTAACAAAATGTGGAAAAAAAATCAAGGGATCGGAATACTTTCCAAAGGCGCTGCATATATTATCAATCGTCCATTAGTTTGAAAAAATGGAAATATAACTTTTAGGTCATATCGCCCAGACCTACACACACACACACACACACACACACACACACACACACACACACACACACACACACACACACACACACACACACACACACACACACACACACACACACACACACACTACACATACAACCACACAATACCACACACAGACACCCGCACAGCCAGAAGACGACTGGCCACCCCTCATAGCCTGGTTCCTCTCTAGGTTTCTTCCGTGGTTCTGGCCTACCTGCATTGCTTGCTGTTTGGGGTTTTAGGCTGGGTTTCTGTACAGCACTTTGAGATATCAGCTGATGTAAGAAGGGCTACATAAATACATTTGATTGATTTAGACACACACAACCACACACAACCACACAACCACACACAGACACACACAACCACACACAGACAGACACACAACACACAGACACACACAACCACACACAGACACACACAACCACACACAGACACACACACACACAACAAACAGACACACATAACCGCACACAACCACACACAGACACACACAACCACACACAGACACACACAACAACACACAGACACACACAAACCACACACAGTGATGTTCCCGCCTTTCGGTCGGGGGTCAGTTAACCGGCAGTAAAAAGGCTGATACTTTGAGAACTTGCTACCAAGCTCCTGTGTGTATAAGACACACACTGTGTTCTCTAGACACACTGTGTTCTTTCTCTAGACACACACTGTGTTCTCTCTTAGACACACACTGTGTTCTCTTAGACATTATTCTGAAGACACGTGTAACCACGTTAAATCAGCTTGTTGGTAACAGTCACTC
The DNA here is from genome assembly GCF_034236695.1 of Oncorhynchus nerka. Lineage (NCBI taxonomy): Eukaryota > Metazoa > Chordata > Actinopteri > Salmoniformes > Salmonidae > Oncorhynchus > Oncorhynchus nerka. The sequence goes on from NW_027039110.1 coordinate 43,918, forward strand.
TGTGTTATTCTGGAATGTATCAGGCATATAATGCACACCGGGAATTGTTTGAGTGTCAATTATTTCGTGACTAATAAATTCTATTCGCTTAATTGAGTAAATGCATTCCTTTTTTACAGGGTAATTATTTGATTGACTACATGCCTGTAATTTCCTAGGTCTATTGATAGTTTTAATTCCACTATACACAGAGCATATGCTTGGGTATCAATTTGACATCCCTAAACTGCTTGCCCTAATGAATGAATCCTAAAACATTGGGTCACCAGGATTAGCTATTTGTATCTAGCCTCTTTAATAACTGCATTACAGTGTAAGATAGATACATGTTTATTATAATCATACTGAGAGGTGATGCAAGACTAGATCCTCCAGAGAGACACAGGGCCTGCTGTATGTATTCATGTAACCATGGAGTCAGATTGACAAATGTAGTTTGTTATTATTCAACATCAATTCTACATAATAACGGATGGATGATTTCCACCAAACGACACCAGCCAAACCACACCTAATGTAACCCAACCTGACCTAATGTAACCCAACCTGACCTAATGTAACCCAACCTGACCTAATGTAACCCAACCAAACCACACCTAATGTAACCCAACCTGACCTAATGTAACCCAACCAAACCACACCTAATGTAACCCAACCTGACCTAATGTAACACAACCTGTTAACCTACACCAAATGTAACCTAACCAAACCAGACTCCCAATGTAACCCAACCTGACCCAACCTAACCCAACCAAACCTGACCTAATCTAACCCAACCAAACCACACCTAATGTAACCCAACCTGACCTAATGTAACCCAACCAAAACCACACCTAATGTAACCAAACCCAACCTTACCTAATGTAACACAACCAACTCCGACCTAACCCAACCCAACCTGAAACCCAACCTAATCTAACCCAACCTGACCTAATGTAACCCAACCCAACCCAACCTGACCTAATCTAACCCAACCTGACCTAACCTTAACCCAACCAAACCTGGACCTAATCTAACCCAACCTGACCTAATCTAACCTAAACTGACCTAATCCAGTAACCTAACCTGACCTAATCTTAACTCCAACTTTACCTAATCTAACCAAACCCAACTTTACCTAATCTAACCAAACCCAACCAACCTGACCTAACCCAACCCAACCTGACTTATCTAACCCAACCTGACCTAATCTAACCCAACCTGACATAATATAACCCAACCTGACCTAATCTAACCTGCAATCCCTGACAATCTAACCCAACCTGACCTAATCTAACCCAACCTGACCTAATCTAACCCAACCTGACCCAACCTAACCCAACCAAACCTGACCTAATCTAACCCATCCTGACTCTCCATCTAACCCAACCCAACCTGACCCAACCTAACCCAACAAAACCTGAGCTAATGTAACTCCAACCTGAGCTAATCTGACCCAAACTAACCCAACCAAACCTGAGCTAATCTAACCCAACCTGACCCAATCTAACCCAACCAAACCTGATCTAATCTAACCCAACCTGACCCAACCTAACCCAACCAACCTGACCTAATCTAACCCAACCTGGACAATCTAACCAACCTGACCTAATCTAACCTGACCTGACCCAACCTAACCCAACAAAACAAAACCAGACCTGATCTAACCTAACCCAACCTGGACCTAAACCAACCCAACCTGACCTAATCTAACCCAACCAAAACTGACCTAACCTAACCCAACCCAACCTGACCTAACCTAACCCAACCTAACCTGACCTAATATAACCCAACCTGACCGAAACCGACCTGACCTAACCAACCAAACCTGACCTAATCTAACCCAACCTGACCTAATCTAACCCACCCGACCTGACCTAACCCAAACCAAACCTGACCTAATCTAACACAACCTGTCCTAATCTAACACAACCCGACCTGACCTGAACTAACCCAACCAAACCTGACCTAATTTAACCAAACCAAACCTGACCTAATCTAACCCAATTTTACCTAATCTAACCCAAACTGACCTAATCTAACCCAACCTGACCTAATCTAACCCAACTTTACCTAATCTAACCAAACCCAACTTTACCTAATCTAACCAAACCCAACCAACCTGACCTAACCCAACCCAACCTGACTTAATCTAACCCAACCTGACCTAATCTAACCCAACCTGACCCAACCTAACCCAACCAAACCTGACCTAATCTAACCCAACCTGACCTAATCTAACCCAAACTGACCTAATCTAACCCAACCTGACCTAATCTAACCCAATTTTACCTAATCTAACCAAACCCAACTTTACCTAATCTAACCAAACCCAACCAACCTGACCTAACCCAACCCAACCTGATTTAATCTAACCCAACCTGACCTAATCTAACCCAACCTGACATAATCTAACCCAACCTGACCTAATCTAACCCAACCTGACATAATCTAACCCAACCTGACCTAATCTAACCCAACCTGACCTAATCTAACCCAACCTGACCCAACCTAACCCAACCAAACCTGACCTAATCTAACCCATCCTGACCTAATCTAACCCAACCCAACCTGACCCAACCTAACCCAACAAAACCTGAGCTAATGTAACCCAACCTGAGCTAATCTGACCCAACCTAACCCAACCAAACCTGAGCTAATCTAACCCAACCTGACCCAATCTAACCCAACCAAACCTGATCTAATCTAACCCAACCTGACCCAACCTAACCCAACCAAACCTGACCTAATCTAACCCAACCTGACAATCTAACCCAACCTGACCTAATCTAACCCGACCTGACCCAACCTAACCCAACAAAACAAAACCAGACCTGATCTAACCTAACCCAACCTGACCTAAACCAACCCAACCTGACCTAATCTAACCCAACCAAAACTGACCTAATCTAACCCAACCCAACCTGACCTAATCTAACCCAACCCAACCTGACCTAACCTAACCCAACCTAACCTGACCTAATATAACCCAACCTGACCGAAACCGACCTGACCTAACCAACCAAACCTGACCTAATCTAACCCAACCTGACCTAATCTAACCCACCCGACCTGACCTAACCCAAACCAAACCTGACCTAATCTAACACAACCTGTCCTAATCTAACACAACCCGACCTGACCTGAACTAACCCAACCAAACCTGACCTAATTTAACCAAACCAAACCTGACCTAATCTAACCCAACTTTACCTAATCTAACCAAACCAAACCCAACCAACTTGACCTAACCCAACCCAACCTGACTTAATCTAACCCAATACGACCTGACCTAACCTACCCCAACCAAACCTAACCCAACCTACCTAATCTAACCCAACCCGACCTGACCGAACCTAACCCAACCCAACCCAACCTCACCTAACCCAACCCAACCTGACCTAATCTAACCGAACCCAACCTGACCTAATCTAACCCAATGCAACCTGACCTAATCTAACCCAACCTGACCTAACCCAACCTGACCTAATCTAACCCAACCTGACCTAACCCAACCTGACCTAATCTAACCCAAACCAACCTTACCTAACCCAACCCAATATAACCCAAACAAACCAAAGCAAACCTGACCTAATCTAATCTAACCCAACCCAAACTGACCTAACCCAACCCAATATAACCCAAACAAACCAGACCTGACCTAATCAAACCCAACCCAACCTGACCTAACCAAACCTGATCTAACCAAACCTGACCTAATCTAACCTAAACCTAAACCAACCCAATCTAACCTAACCTGACCCAATCT
>NW_027039111.1:0-47718 GCF_034236695.1 Oncorhynchus nerka
CTGCGTTTCTGACCGGGAGCGGGTTCAGCTATTTCCTTATCTGTCCGGTGGAAGTGGCCGGGATAACTAGGTCGAGATGACGGCATCACGCGGTGTGGGTCACAGCGTGTTTCCAGTCTGTGGCGTAATACAATAAATATTTACACCCTGTGCCACCTTCCTCTGAAGATTAGGAAAGGGAATTCAGCAAAAAACGAAAGATGTCCCCTATCTTTCTCTATAAGTGTTATGATCAGGGGCATAAAGTCTAAACATTGAATTCAAAATGCAGAACAGTTTCCTGACTGATAATATTGATTTTCAGGACCAGAATTCTGCATATCAATGTAGGTTATTTTTTAGGGGCCCACATGACATTTTGCCATGCCAGACATTAAAATGTAAGGTCAATAAACTGATTTTGTTCACAAAGATCTTAAAGCTTATATCAACAGAGGCCATGCTGAGTCCTCTCAAAGACATGGAAAATTAGATCTCTGTAATCTAACACCATTGTTCTGTGCCATATCTGACCTGAATGGCTACACTTTGGTGTTGTTACGCACCAGATTGTCTCCCAAAACATCAGCAATATTACATTGTTTTCATAAGACACAGTGTGGGACCATAGGCTGTGCCTCCCACAAATTCACGTGAGAAATTGGGTGCACACACACACACACACACACACACACACACACACACACACTTTCTAATTTTCTCTCTTTCTCTCTCTCCTGGATCATTAATGAGCATCAGGTCAGAGTGGAGCAGTGTTGTGATGGTGATGGTATAACCCCTGGATGGGTCCCTCCAGCCCCCCGTCAGTCAGTCAGTTAGTCAGTTAGGGCCCGGTGAAGAGAAAAGAGGACGGTGCATCCGGGGCCAGGTTCCTCTGTCATCCATCATGGGCAGTAATGGAGAGTTTCTGGAGAAGTCTGTGTCTAGCCTGCGTTAAAACACAGCGATGACAACCATCCACATTCTACCCCCTCTCACGCCATCTCTCACTTCTCTCTCTCACCCTCACCCTCACCCTCTCACCCTCTCACCCTCCCTGTCCCCACATGTGTTACTAAGCTTTCCGAAAGGGTTCACCGCATTCCCCCTATATGGTGCAGAGCCGGTGGACCCATATGCAATCTGCCATATTGAACGGGCACTAAGTTGGATCTATGAGTACCCTGTATTTTCTGTACACGTCAGTCCAGATTCAGTGAGAAACCAAACAACTGCTTTCGAGGTGAGGGTACACAAACGCACACATCCGACACCCACTATGTGTCAACAGGCTACGGCCCGGGTTGATTAATGAGCATGTTGTCCAATGAATGTTTCCTTGTGATTGGAGAAAACTGAGGATGGATCAACAACATTGTAGTTACTCCACAGTACTAAGCTAAATTACAGAGTGAAAAGAAGGAATAAAAAGTGTTTGTTTGGGGCAAATCCAACACAACACATTACTGAGTACCACTCTCCATATTGTCAAGCATAGTGTGGTGGCTTCATCGTGTCATGGGTATGCTTGGAATCATTAAGGACTGGGAAGTTTTACAGGATAAAAAAGAAACGGACTGGAGCTAAGCACAGGCAAAATCCAATAGGAAAACCTGGTTCAGTCTGCTTTCAAGCAAACACCGGGAGACAAATTCACCTTTCAGCAGGACAATAACCTAAAACATAAGGCCAAATATACACTGGAGTTGCATACCAAGATGAGATTGAATGTTCCTGATTGGCCTAGTTACTTAAATCGGCTTGAAAATCTATGGTAAGACTTGAAAATAACTGTCTTGAAATGATCAACAACCAACTTGACCGAGCTTGAAGAATTAAAAAATAATAAAATATTGTACAATCCAGATGTGCAAAGCTCTTAGAGGCTTACCCAGAAAGACTCAGCTGTAATCACTGCCAAAGGTGATTCTAACATGTATTGACGCAGAAGTGTATTTCTGTGTTCCATTTTCAATAAATTTGCAAAACATTTCTAAAAACATATTTTCACTTTGTCATTGTGGGGTGATAGAATTTTTTTTAAACCCATTTTCAATTCAGGCTGTAAGACAACAAAATGATGAATAAGTCAAGGGGTATGAATACTTTCTCAAGGCACTATATCTGTATGTGTGGGGTACAGAGATGATTTTTGCACACAGTGTGAGTCCATGTGCCTTATTATGTGACTTGTTAAGCAAATGTTTATTCCTGAACTTATTTAGGCTTGCCAAATACATTTCAGATGTTACATTTGACAAAACATCATTACACTTTGACATTATGGGATATCGTTTGTAGGTCAGTGACCAAAAAAATCTAAATTTAAGCGATTTTAAATTCAGGCTGTAACACAACAACAAAAAAGTGGAAAAAGTCAAGTGGTGTGAATACTTTCTGAAGGCACTGTATAACCTATAACCCCGACCGTAATCCCCCAGCTACCAGGCATTTGTGACGCCAGTGCAGTACTGAAGTCCAAACCACACAGGTTAAGCCTGTATAATGCCTCGCATTAGATATTGTTCTCTTTTTTACTCAGATCAAAAGAGGGCTGTGAAAGTTCTCTATGGCTCGGCCAATCACTGGTCTCGTGAGTGTCAGGTTTCCCTTTCATCAAACCACAAAGCTGGAAAATCCACTTGGGTCTCACGGGCTGGCCAATGACACAGAGACCGCTGCCAAGCTGGCCAATGGGACAGAGGCATTTTTTGTGTGAGTATGTTCTATGAGCCAGCTGCCTCAACACCAGACTACACTTACTTTCCCTTATGATACATGAGATAATCATCTGGTGTAGTACTGCACTTCAGCTTTGCTTGGCCACATTGCTGTTCAAACATGTGCGGAAACCCAGCAGAGTAGGTGTCCATTTGAACCTGTCTAGTTAATTAATGATCTCAAAGTTTGAAGAGATGGAGAACTTGAGGAATTGTTGCAGCTTGCGAGCTCACAGCTGAACCAAATTTTACTTCAGATTCTGACGTTAATCCACATTTATCCAAACGTCAAATATTGAAGTGGCTCCGAACATCAAATTTTGAAGTTAAGTGTTAAGGTTTGGGATAGGGTTAAAACAAAAGTATGTGTCTTCCACTGGGATTGAACACGCTACCTTCGGATCCGGAGTCATGGGATTACCTCTACTACTTGATGATAATAGCGCTCACAGTTGCCCCTAGTGGCTGGGTTTGAAGGCGTTTCCCAACATTCTCAAGACATGGACAGACGTCCAATTTCGAAGTCAATCTTGAGCGATCTAGCTGTCCAATGACGTGGCCCTGGTCCTTTCTAAGTAGTCTTTCTGTCCATGTTGTCATTTGATTTATAAGTGCTACTAATTAATTTAATTTCCACATTTCCTCTCATTTGAAACAAGTTAAGATGTCATGGTCTGTGCATGCCGTGATTGTTCATCCATAGGTTTCCTGACAATTGGCTTCCTTGAAATTAGGCCTATGCTATAGTACCCTATCGTGCTGCTTGACACAAAAAAGTGTTTATTTCTAAATTGAATAAAGTAAAAGTTGAACTGCTAATAATATGGATAATGCCGTGTAATTATACAATTTAATACAATATTTATAAAGTTGAAAGGAGATACTGTATTATGCGTTGACATGATTAATACAGGAATTTGTATTACATGCCCAGATTGCCACAGTGGGCCTACAATTTTAACAAATAGAAAATGCAAATGTTTTTCTATACATGAATAATAGATGAATAAATACATAATTGAATGAATAAACGAGCTTAGCTACATGTTTGGTGCACCCTCACTTAAATTTAGCAGATCTTCGTTCGAAATAATCAAACTTGAGTGTGTTTCAAGGCATAATTTATTAGCCTGAATTCTCTCATTTCGATGAGGCTATAGTTCACGTAGGACTAAATCTATAGGCTAATCAACTATATGGAAAGTATGGTCTTAAAAAACATTTCATTTTTAAATAGGAAATAAGCCGTATGGTTATGCCTATATATTATTTCTAAGTACATCTAATATCCTCCATAAAATGAAGCATAGGTATATTATGAATTAGGTTGACAATGGTTATGGTTTTATGTTTTTATTTGGGGACAGGGATGTAGACTAATCATTTTTGGAGACAAAGTTACAACTTTTAAATCAAACATCTTCGTTTGAAAAGACGATTTCATTAAAAAATATATATACATATATATATATAATTGAGTTTAAGATAATGGCTATAGTCTACTATAATATGACGGACAACAGCAATTCGCAACATGTATCATTTCGATAGCTAACTCCTACATGCAACTCACCACTTCTTTCCAAAATGTTTCCTTTTAAGCGCACATAGACTACGTAGCGTATTGATTTAATGAGCGGGTGGCAGATTGATCTGCAACGGAGTGGCCCCTTGTTTATTGGTCGACTTGTCCGTAGGGCTGAGAACCTGAAGTCTCTCCCGGGTGGCCCAAATTCCAGGTGCCCTTACACTTCCACAACACCCCGCTGCTTTCATTACTTGCTGCAGAATGGTTTTGATCATGTTTGCAGCTAACATAAACCCTGACCACACACTTTTGGCGCCCTTTGGGTAAAAGTAAGGGGCATTTTTACGCTGCCCGGAGAGGGAGAGGGGGGAAAGAACACCAAGAAGTTGACCGGTGGTCGCTATCGCCTCAGATTGTCAGACATGAACATAACAGATTTGATTGTGTCTGCCTGCCACGTCGTATTTCATAATTCGATGACCAAATGTCATACCAAAAATACACAATTAGTATCCCCTTGTGTAACAAGTTCTTAGGCTATTTAGTCTCCAGAGCTCATGAAGTCGTGAAGCTCTCCACAATTAGTTGCAATTTTACACTTATGTGTAGTTGATGCATTATGCACAAGTCACAGATAGGCTATAATAGGATGCACTGGACGAATCAAAACATTGCACAGAAAGTAAAGGAACGGGGGATACTTAGTCAGTTGTACAAATGAATGCATTCAACTGAAATGTGTCTGCCGCGAACCCTCTGAAAGTACAGAACGGTTCATCAGGTTACTACTCCATGCAGGACATTGCTAAAATACAGGTGACGTTACCTACCAAAATAAAGGAAACACCAACATAAAGTATCATAATAGCCTGAACAGCTTCAATGCACCTTGTTATCGATGCTACACGTTTCTGGGACTCTATTGGAGGGATGTGAAATTATTCTGGTCAATTCCATACGTGTGTGTTTTGTTGATGGTGGTGGGAAACACTGTCTCGGGAACTACTGCATAATCTCCCATAAGTGTTCAATTGTGTTGAGATCTGGGTACAGAGATTGCCATGGGATATGGTTTACATCGTTTTTATGCTCATCAAACCATTCAGTGACCATTCGTTTCTTGTGGATTGTCATCCCATGGTAGCCAAAAAAAGGCGCCTTGTTTTGGTGCATAGACATACAGACTAGACCACCCCCCCCCACACACACACACACTCACACCAGTTCTACTACTACTCCACCCCATAGACCAGCCAGTGCTCAACCCCCACACAGACACATCTAACCCTATCCCACCCCCATCCCCTCCCAGACAGCTGATAACCAGGGTTTTAAGATTCCTGACAATTTATCAGCAGCACTGGCCTGGTTACTGGCCAGCTCTCTCTCTCTCTCTCTTTCTGGCTCTCAGTTCTGAGTGCATTTAAAAGGAAGAGTTAGAGGGGAGTCTGCATGTGAAAACACTAATGTTGGGGAGACTTGTTTGAAAAGATAAAACAATTATTCTATTGAGGGTAACCCTGCTCTACTTCCATTTTTGATTGGATGTGTCTGCTCTGCTAGAACCCCCTCTCTCGTCTGACATCTGTCTTCTAGGTACACTTCCTTTTCACAGATCAATAACACAAAAATACAGTATTCTATAGAGCTGGTAGTTTGTTTTTTTTCTCTCTCTCTCTCTCTCTCTCTCTCTCTCTCTCTCTCTCTCTCTCTCTCTCTCTCTCTCTCTCTCTCTCTCTCTCTCTCTCTCTCTCTCTCTCTCTCTCTCTCTCTCTCTCTCTCTCTCTCTCTCTCTCTCTCTCTCTCTCTCTCTCTCTCTCTCTCTCTCTCTCTCTCTCTCTCTCTCTCTCTCTCTCTCTCTCTCTCTCTCTCTCTCTCTCTCTCTCTCTCTCTCTCTCTCTCTCTCTCTCTCTCTCTCTCTCTCTCTCTCTCTCTCTCTCTCTCTCTCTCTCTCTCTCTCTCTCTCTCTCTCTCTCTCTCTCTCTCTCTCTCTCTCTCTCTCTCTCTCTCTCTCTCTCTCTCTCTCTCTCTCTCTCTCTCTCTCTCTCTCTCTCTCTCTCTCTCTCTCTCTCTCTCTCTCTCTCTCTCTCTCTCTCTCTCTCTCTCTCTCTCTCTCTCTCTTCTGTGTTAGCTACAGTAGCCTTTGCTCTCACGTCCAAATACACTCACAGCCTCATAATGAGAGGAAGTACACAGCTAAGCCCTGCTTGTAAAGGGAATCTCCTCTCTTCTGACTGTTGCAGCCATGAAGCCTCTTGCCAGACCACCAGCAACCGGTTATTGGGTTACACCACTAGATTACACTATCGCTGGAGCTAGGGGCTCCATGTCAGCTCTGCTCAAATGGGACGCGACCATACCTGGGTTCACATATATGAGAAATCATTCAATACTTTGAGCGTTTGCTTAAGCTTACCTGGAGAGCCAGGTGGGCAGGGTTTCCACTTTTGGGGCTTTTCTATTGGTTTTGTTGCAACAGGCAAGCTCAATAAATCACAGGGAGTTTTTTTAAAATGATTTCAAATAGTATTATAACCGATAAGTTTGCGAGACTCTCCCCCCCTTCAGCAGTCCTATTATAGCAGCTGAAATAAACACTGGATCGTTTTAATGACATTGACTCCAACGTGCAGCTGATCGCAAAGGTGCTCCCGGGAAGACAACTTTAGATCGCAATGTCGAATAGCAGCTCCTCTATTTCAACTAACTGTACTCCTACTGTCTGTTGTGTTCGTTTCAACGTGTTTCTGAGTGGTAAATTGACCAATGAGAGAGAGCGGACTGCTCATATATTGGTCTCATATTGCAATATGGCTCAGTCATAATGTAGTACTTTGGGTGTTGATATCCACATAAATCAACCAACACACGATCCACACCCAGCCGAGTGTCATATAGCGTCAACAATGATTTGCTAGGACTTTCAAGTACACCCAAATCCTACAGCTGTGTTTGGCTACAGTTGTAAATGAAATTACTGCTCTGTGAAATTTAAGAGCAATGAGCCCACTCCTGTGTTTGCTGTCACTATGGAAACAAGAATGCCCCGTCGTAATTCAGAACAATACATTGCCATAGATTGCTGATGTATAAACTAGTTTACACATGCAATGCAACATGTAGGAAATCATAATCAATTGCATCGGCCGTCAATTATGTTTTGTGTAAATTAAAATGTATTGATTCTGTATTTATTTATACAATGATTTTACTCTGAAATGTAGAAGTATAATTCAAAATTCTGGTCTATAGAAAAAATAAACCACACTATGTTGACCTTTTTCAATATAATTTACACGGTTTTCCTGGCGTTGGCTGCTCAAAACTCAATAAAACAGATTGAAACAAAACTTAACATAAGTCAGGAAAGAGATGACATTTTCCAAGAAAACCACAACGATACAACTGTCAAAGTCCATCGAATTTAGGATTACAGTGGAACACAAATCAAATTCACTACAGCCTCTGGGAAGACTCTTTCTTTCTCTGTTACTGTTCAATACATCTATTTCCACTGCTTATTGGAAGTGGAAGGAAATGTGAATGGTCTCATTTCAAGGGCAGGCTCACTTGACGGAACTTGTAATATAAGTCAATGTGATATGCGACTGCTTAGCCCCTGAATAACATAAAGCATATTTAGAAACCGAGGGTGAAATCTTGGAGACGTGCATATACAGGCTGTGACCCTGGATAACAGACAAGCCTGCAGTAAAAGTTACATTGACGCCTATATGAAATGTAATATAAGTTGCAGCCATATTGTCTGACTCCACAGGGAACACTTGTGGATAGGGGAAATTATTCTTATTGGAATAACATGTATTTAACCACAGACGTGGGGTGTAATTTCCTTCTCCACAAAGTGCTGTGGAGTTTTTTTAGATTTTTTTTATGCCGGATGAGGTGTACGCAAATGTAACTAAATACTGACCTCTTGTGGTTAAGAAATAGCTTCAATACACACAAGCCTACTGACAAAGACGGATCTATTGGAGATTCTGGCACTGGCCGTACAATTATTATCTTGTCATTCTTGATGGATTACATTGTATAGCACTTTTCCCTAGGTCTGAATGTTTTTTCAAAACCTATCAATAAATCACATTTCCCATAGACAAAACAACAATGATCTTGCATTTCTTATTTTCTCCCTCTCGCCCTCTACACCACAGCCAACCAATCAACCAGTCAGAAGTGAAACAGTCCAACTGAAGACTATGGGACCATGGAGATGGCGGCAAGACCACCATTCTGTCCTTAATAATCAACTCGAATATGTAGGCTACATATTGTTTGAGAAATCCATTTCTGAGTTAAAGGGACAGTCTCTGTATTGGTAAAAAAAAAACGGAGGGAAGAGCCTGGAGAAATGTAACCACTCTAAAATGCATAGATATACCCAATATATCAAAGTATGTTTTGTAGCTAAATATGTGTATACCAATACAATTGGTTTTGGTTTGTTTGTTTGTTTACATTTGCAATGTTTACAAACATTGGAGTAAAACAAGCTTATATTTTGGTTCTGATGGGGTACGGCAGTTGAACTAAGCTTATGAGGCATTTATATGTTATATTCTTCAAGAATAAATGGGCAACGGGTATTCACGCACTTGACTTTTTAAACATTTTGTTGTGCCTTCAGAAAGTCTTCATACCCCTTGACTTTTTACACATTTTGTTGTGTTACAAAGTGGGATTCAAATTCAAAATTATTATTATTATTTTTTTGTCAACGACCTACACAAAATACTGTAACATTTGTTTAAAAAAATGTATGGAAAATAAAACATTCATTTATCTTGATTAGCTAAGTATTCAACCCGCTGTGTCAATACATGTTAGCATCACCTTTGACAGCTGTGTGCAATAATAATAACATGATGCAGCCACCACCGTGCTTGAAAATATGAAGAGCGGTACTCAGTGATGTGTTGGATTTGCCCCAAACATACAGTAATGTTTTGTATTCAGGACATAAAGGAACATTTCTTTGCCACATTTTTTTTCACAATATTACTTTAGTGCCTTATTGCAAACAGGATGCATGATTTGGAATATTTTTATAATGTACAGGCTTCCTTCTTTCACTGTCCTTTAGCAATTTAGGTTAGTATTGTGGAGTAACCACAATGTTGTTGGTCAATTTCTCCTATCACAACCATTAAACTCTAACTGTTTTAAAGTCACCATTGGCCTCATGGTGAAATCCTTGAGCAGTTTCTTTCCTCTCCGGCAACTGAGTTAGGAATGATGCCTGAATCTTTGTTGTGACTGGGTGTATTGATACACCATCTAAAGTTTTTTAAATTTGTAATTGTATTCCATCTACCAATAAGTGCCCTTCTTCGCAAACGATTGGAAAACCTCCCTAGTCTTTGTGGTTGAATCTGTGCTTAACATTCACTGCTCGACTAAGGGGCCTTACAGATAATTGTATGTGTGGGGGTACAGAGATGAGGTAGTCATTTAAAAGTCATGTTAAACACTTTTATTGCACACAGAGTGAGTCCATGCAACTTATTGTGTGACTTGTTAAGCAGGTTTAACTCTTGAACTAATTTAGGCCATAATAAAAGGGTTGAATGCTTTATTGACTCAAGACATTTCAGCTTTTAATTTTTAATTAATTTGTAAACATTTCTAAAAACATAATTCCACTTTACGATTATGGTGTATTGTGCGTACATCAGTGACAAAAAAAATATCTAAATTTAATCCATTTTAAATTCAGGCTGTAACACAACAAAATGTTGAAAAAGTCAAGGGGTGGGAATACTTTCTTAAGGCACTGTATCATTCATTTATAAATACACAAATGGATGTAGGATCTCAATTTGAGCCAGTTTGATACAGCATGAAAATAATGCTGCAGCAACAAGAAATGTGAATTATGTGGATTATAATTAACAGACATTTTTGTTGGGGTTGATAGATTTTTCTTAGGGCAAATCAAGTCTGAGATTTCTAAGTGGAAATGACTAACTTTAGAAGCTGTTTTAAAACTGAAGTTTAAAGTATCCTGCTGTGCATGAATATGCTCACCAAAAAAATGATCAAATTAAGATCCTACATCTGTAGCAACTGCAGATTACCCTTAAATGTATAATGCATGATCATGCATAATGAATCATTATAGAAGGTAACAACATAATAAAGGCATTCAACTTTCCCCGAACCAATATGACAAACTCTGTGAAGTCGCCAGTGTGAAAATGTACCACAAGATGGTGCTATATCACTAACAATCACTTGAAGAGTACTGGTAGCCTCAATCAATACCATTTACACTGAACAAAAATATAAATGCAACATGTAAAGTCCTGGTCCCATGTTTTATGAGCTAAAATTAAAAAATCTCAGACATTTTCCATATGCACAATAAGCTTATTTCTCTCAAATATTCTGCACAAATCGGTTTACATCAATGTTAGTGAGCATTTCTCCTTTGCCAATATCATCCATCCACCTAACAGGTGTGGCATATCAAGAAGCTGATTAAACAGCATGATCATTACACAGGTGCACCTTGTGCTGGGGACAATAAAATGCCACTTTAAAATGTGCAGTTTTGTCACACAACACAATGACACAGATGTCTCAAGTTTTGAGGGAGTGTGCAATTGGCATGTTGACTGCAGAAATGTCCACCAGAGCTGTTGCTAGAGAATTGAATGTTAATTTCTCCACCATAAGCTGCCGCCAATGTCGTTTTAGAGAATTTGGCAGTACTTCCAACCGGCCTCACAGCTGCAGACCATGTATAACCACGCCAGCCCAAGACCTCCACATCCGGCTTCTTCACCTTGGGTTGTAGCCTATTGCGTTATAAACAGGTAGGAGGTAGGCCTCCGCTTGCTTAAACATCCGCTGTTACCATGGTTACTCCATGATATCAGTGTGAAAAAAGTGACCGTAATATTTTCTTCGGAGAGCCGCTGTAATAGTCTCTGCAAGGGAGAGAGAATGTTGAATGAAATGATATTTGAGGTTACTTTACACGTACATGTACATGCTATTGTTCCTTTGGGCAGTTGAAAGTGTTTGTTTGACTTTTTCCAGCGCTGGCAGGTTCCATCGTTTGTACATTAAATCTCTTGACTCATTGCAGGTGATGTAGTCAACCAAAGGATGTTTCCTCGCAATCAGCTGAACGTGTTCGCCATTTGGTCTGTTGTTTGGTTAGGCTCGGACATATTGTGCAAGTGTTTGTTTGCAAATTGTGTCAGTACTGAAAATAAAAACCGGAAGTACAAACCAGCTACTGAAAGTTGGAGTAATGACACTACTCTATTTTGTCTCCATTTTCGAGCAGCAGGTGAAACCTCACAGACAACCAGTAGAGTAAGTTTAAATGTAATTGTATTCAACATTCTGGCTTGTAAGGAAGTTTTACACAATTTAAGCACACAACCCTGATGTCTCAGGCTGTATACCAAATATTTGTGTATTACAGCCTGATTAATCAGACTAGGACTAGGCTAGTCCCGAATGTGGTGATTCTTTCCATTGATTGTGGTGAAGCTTTCCTTTGACGGTTTGGCATAGCCACGCACATTTAGGCTACATAGAATAAAAACTAAAACTCCCTTGTCTGTCATGAATGTTGAATAAACATAGTCTGCTGATTGTTCGTGTGGTTGGTGGTTGGTTCATAGTAAGGTCGAAATTTGAAACAAAATATGTAATGTAATTTTAAATTTGTTTAACCTTTATTTAACTAGGCAAGTCAGTTAAGAACAAATTTTTATTTACAACGAGGGCCCTATACCGGCCAAACCCGGACGACGCTGGGCCAATTGTGCGCCGCCCTATGGGACTCCTAATCACGGTGTCACTACAGGATGTCTGTAGTGACGCTTCTAGCACTGAGATGCAGTACCATAGACCACTGCGTCACCTGGGAGTAGTATTAAACTGACTTCAAAACATTTTGTATTGTATTTTGTATTTATTACGGATCCCCATTAGCTGCTCTCAAAGCAGCATACTCTTCCTGGGGTCCAGCAGAATTAAGGCAGTTTAAACCATTTTAAAAACATTACAAAACATTCACAGATTTCATGACACACTGTGTGCCCTCAGGCCCCTACTCCACCACCACAAATCTACAGTACTAAATCAACACTTGTTTGCTCATCAGCTAAGGCACAAGATGAAAGTTCATGCACGCAATGCATTCATACAAACTGAAGCCTTGCAGATGTTTACATGATTTTGCGCATGTGCCAGGTGACAGAAATTTCAACGATGCTACCAGCGCTCTAAAAGGTCAAGTAAATAATATTTGCCTGTCGATATTTTGTCAAACATTTACACCCGCTGAAGGACCAACCACACCGACAACTGGTAAAGAATGGCGGCTGCAATGAATAGCCAACCTTTTACGGGCTCCTGACCAATTCTGGGTTTTTTTGTGTGCGGATCTTAACTTTTTTTCTACATAACGTTTCCGCCATCGTTTCCTATGACCGAAAATAGCTTCTTGACATCAGAACAGTAATCACTAACCTCGTTTCGGATGAAGATTTGTACTTCAAAGATTCGGAGGCGCAGGACATACTGCTCACCCCGGGCCAGGCCCTAGTCCCAGAGACTCTGAAAAGAAAAAGGCGGTGTGAGAAAAGCTGACGTATGGGCACTGGGCACCCAGACGAAACCATGTCAAGGAGTTCATAAACCTCTTCTACCCTCCGTTCGCTTGGCACGTACAATCACTGGAGAACAAACTAGATGAGCTCCGTTTGAGACTACCCTATCAAACGGAAGTGAAGAATTGTATGTTTCTTGGAGTTGTGGCTGAGAAAGGACATGGATAATATACAGTGCCAATCAAAAGTTTGGACACACCTACTCATTCAAGGGTTTTTCTGTATTTTTACTATTTTCTACATTTAGAGAATGAATAGGATATAAAAGTAAATGAATAAAATAAAAACCTGGTGAAAAAGAACATCAGAACTATGAAATAACAAATAATATACAGGAGAACGACCGCCTTACGGCGAGGATAGCCGTGCTGCAAGCCCAGCTTCAGACACAATCGTTAGGCAAGGGTAATTTCAGTGTAGGAAAGGATGAAACAGCGTCTGTGCCCCCAGTAAGTACAGATAGTAACGTTAGTATAAATCCCCTCGCACGGTCCCCACAGCCGGACAACTTTCTCATGGTTTCTGGAGAGAAATGCTGTAGGAATGCTCAACCGGTGTCACTCATTCAGCTGACAGAAACTTTCAACCGGTTTTCCTCATTAAGCAGCGAGTCGGAGTCTGAGGCCAAGCCTTCTCTTGTCTCTACACCTCCCGTTACGGGTCTGAGACCCCGAAGCTTCCCACCATTAGTTCTGACAAAACCCTAGTCATTGGTGACTCCATTACCCTTAGTATTAGACTTAAAACTAATCATCCAGCGATCATACACTGTTTACCCGGGGGGCAGGGCTACCGACGTTAAGGCTAATCTGAAGATGGTGCTGGCTAAAGCTAAAACTGGCGAGTGTAGAGAGTATAGAGATATTGTTATCCACGTCGGCACCAACGATGTTAGGATGAAACAGTCAGAGGTCACTAAGTACAACGTAGCTTCAGCGTGTAAATCAGCTAGAATGATGTGTCGGCATCGAGTAATTGTCTCTGGCCCCCTCCCAGTTGGGGGGAGTGATGAGCTCTACAGCAGAGTCTCACAACTCAATCGCTGGTTGAAAACTGTTTTCTGCCCCTCCCAAAAGAGAGAATTTGTAGATAATTGGCCCTCTTTCTGGGACTCACCCACAAACAGGACCAAGCCTTGCCTGCTGAGGAATGACAGACTCCATCCTAGCTGGAGGGGTGCTCTCATCTTATCTACCAACATAGACAGGGATCTAACTCCTCTAGCTCCAGAATGCCAGCCTAGTGGAGTCTGCCACTAGCACAGTTAGTGTAGTCAGCTCAGCTATCCCCATTGAGACCGTGTCTGTGCCTCGACCTAGGTTGGGCAAAACTAAACATGGCGCTGTTCGCTTTAGCAATCTCACTAGGATAAAGACCTCATCCATTCCTGCCATTATTGAAAGAGATCGTGATACCTCACACCTCAAAATAGGGCTACTTAATGTAAGATCCCTCACTTCAAAGGTAGTTAGAGTCAATTAACTAATCACTGATCATAATTTTGATGTGATTGGCCTGACTGAAACATGGCTTAAGCTTGATGAATTTACTGTGTTAAATGAGGCCTTATACCTCCTCCTCACTAGTGACCATATCCCCTGTGCATCCCGCAAAGGCGGAGGTGTTGCTAACATTTACGATAGCGAATTTCAATTTACAAAAAATTAATAAAAAATGCGTCTTTTGAGCTTCTAGTCATGAAATGTATGCAGCCTACTCAAACACTTTTTATAGCTACTGTTTACAGGCCTCCTGGGCCATATACAGCGTTCCTCACTGAGTTACCTGAATTCCTATCGGACCTTGTAGTCATAGCAGATAATATTCTAATTTTTGTTGATTTTAATATTCACATGGAAAAGTCCACAGACTCACTCTAAAAAGCTTTCGGAGCCATCATCGACTCAGTGGGTTTTGTCCAACATGTCTCTGTACCCACTCACTGTCACAGTCATACTCTGGAACTAGTTTTGTCCCATGGAATAAATGTTGTGGATCTTAATGTTGTTCCTCATAATCCTGGACTATTGGACCACCATTTTATTACGTTTGCAATCGCAACAAATAATCTGCTCAGACCCCAACCAAGGAGAATCAAAAGTCACGCTATAAATTCTCAGACAACCCAAAGATTCCTTGATGCCCTTCCAGACTCCCTCCACCTACCCAAGGACGTCAGAGGACAAAAATCAGTTAACCACCTAACTGAGGAACTCACTTTAACCTTGCGCAATACCCTAGATGCAGTTGCACCCCTAAAAGCATTTGTCATAAGAAACTAGCTCCATGGTATACAGAAAATACCCAAGCTTTGAAGCAAGCTTCCAAAAAATTGGAACGGAAATGGCACCACACCGAACTGGAAGTCTTCCGACTAGCTTGGAAAGACAGTACCGTGCAGTATCGAAGAGCCCTCACAGCTCGATCATCCTATTTTTCCAACATAATTGAGGAAAATAAGAACAATCCGAAATGTATTTTTGATACTTTCGCAAAGCTAACTAAAAAGCAGCATTCCCCAAGAGAGGATGGCTTTCACTTCAGCAGTAATAAATTCATGAACTTCTTTGAGGAAAAGATCATGATCATTAGAAAGCAAATTATGGACTCCTCTTTAAATCTGCGTATTCCTCCAAAGCTCAGTTGTCCTGAGTCTGCACAACTCTGCCAGGACCTAGGATAAAGAGAGGCACTCAAGTGTTTTAGCACTATATCTCTTGACACAATGATGAACATAATCATGGCCTCTAAACCTTCAAGCTGCATACTGGACCCAACTAAACTACTGAAATAGCTGCTTCCTGTGCTTGGCCCTCCTATGTTGAACATAATAAACGGCTCTCTATCCACCGGATGTGTACCAAACTCATTAAAAGTGGCAGTAATAAAGCCTCTCTTGAAAAAGCCAAACCTTGACCCAGAAAATATAAAAAACTATCGGCCTATATCGAATCTTCCATTCCTCTCAAAAACTTTAGAAAAAGCTGTTGCGAAGCAACTCACTGCCTTCCTGAAGACAAACAATGTATACGAAATGCTTCAGTCTGGTTTTAGACCCCATCATAGCACTGAGACTGCACTTGTGAAGGTGGTAAATTACCTTTTAATGGCATCAGACCGAGGTTCTGCATCTGTCCTCGTGCTCCTAGACCTTAGTGCTGCTTTTGATACCGTCGATCAGCACATTCTTTTGGAGAGATTGGAAACCCAAATTGGTCTACACGGACAAGTTCTGGCTTGGTTTAGATCTTATCTGTTGGAAAGATATCAGATTGTCTCCGTGAATGGTTTGTCCTCTGACAAATCAACTGTAAATTTTGCTGTTCCTCAAGGTTCCGTTTTAGGACCACTATTGTTTTCACTATATATTTTACCTCTTGGGGATGTCATTCGAAAACATAATGTTAACTTTCACTGCTATGCAGATGACACACAGCTGTACATTTCAATGAAACACGGTGAAGCCCCAAAATTGCCCTCGCTAGAAGCCTGTGTTTCAGACATAAGGAAGTGGATGGCTGCAAACTTTCTACTTTTAAACTCGGACAAAACAGAGATGCTTGTTCTAGGTCCCAAGAAACAAAGAGATCTTCTGTTGAATCTGACAATTAATCTTGATGGTTGTACAGTCGTCTCAAATAAAACTGTGAAGGACCTCGGCGTTACTCTGGACCCTGATCTCTCTTTTGACGAACATATCAAGACTGTTTCAAGGACAGCTTTTTTCCATCTACGTAACATTGCAAAAATCAGAAACTTTCTGTCCAAAAATGATGCAAAAAAATTAATCCATGCTTTTGTTACTTCTAGGCAAGACTACTGCAATGCTCTACTTTCTGGCTACCTGGATAAAGCACTAAATAAACTTCAGTTAGTGCTAAATACGGCTGCTAGAATCCTGACTAGAACCCAAAAAATGTATCATATTACTACAGTGCTAGCCTCCCTACACTGGCTTCCTGTTAAGGCAAGGGCTGATTTCAAGGTTTTACTGCTAACCTACAAAGCATTACATGGGCTTGCTCCTACCTATCTTTCCGATTTGGTCCTGCCATACATACCTACACATACGCTACGGTCACAAGACGCAGGCCTCCTAATTGTCCCTAGAATTTCTAAGCAAACAGCTGGAGGCAGGGCTTTCTCCTATAGAGCTCAATTTTTATGGAATGGTCTGCCTACCCATGTGAGAGACGCAGACTCGGTCTCAACCTTTAAGTCTTTACTGAAGACTCATCTCTTCAGTAGGTCATATGATTGAGTGTAGTCTGGCCCAGGAGTGTGAAGGTGAACGGAAAGGCTCTGGAGCAACGAACTGAACGCCCTTTCTGTCTCTGCCTGGCCGGTTCCCCTCTCTCCACTGGGATTCTCTGCCTCTAACCCTATTACAGGGGCTGAGTCACTGGCTTACTGGTGCTCTTCCATGCCGTCCCTAGGAGGGGTGCGTCACTTGAGTGGGTTGAGTCACTGACGTGATCTTCCTGTTTGGGTTGGCACCCCCCTTGGGTTGTGCCGTGGTGGAGATCTTTTGTGGACTATACTCTGCCTTGTGTCAGGATGGTAAGTTGGTGGTTGAAGTTATCCCTCTGTGGGGGCTGTGCTTTGGCAAAGTGGGTGGGGTTATATCCTGCCTGTTTGGCCCTGTCCGGGGGTATCATCGGATGGGGCCACAGTGTCTCCTGACCCCTCCTGTCTCAGCCTCCAGTATTTATGCTGCAGTAGTTTATATGTTGGGGGGCTAGGGTCAGTCTGTTATATCTGGAGTACTTCTCCTGTCTTATCCGGTGTCCTGTGTGAATTTAAGTATGCTCTCTCTAATTCTCTCTTCCTTGCTCTCTCTCAGAGGACCTGAGCCCTAGGACCATGCCTCAGGACTACCTGGCATGATGACTCCTTGATGTCCCCAGTCCACCTGGCCGTGCTGCTGCTCCAGTTTCAACTGTTCTGCCTGCGGCTATGGAACCCTGACCTGTTCACCGGATGTGTTACCTGTCCCAGACCTGCTGTTTTCAACTCTCTAGAGACAGCAGGAGTGGTAGAGATACTCTTAATGATCGGCTATGAAAAGCCAACTGACATTTACTCCTGAGGTATTGACTTGCTGCACCATCGACAACTACTGTGGTGATTACTATTTGACCATGCTGGTCATCTATGAACATTTGAACATCTTGGCCATGTTCTGTTATAATCTCCACCCTGCACAGCCAGAAGAGGACTGTCCACCCCTCATCACCTGGTTCCTCTCTAGGTTTCTTCCTAGGTTTTGGCCTTTCTAGGGTTGTTTTTCCTAGCCACCATGCTTCTACACCTGCATTGCTTGCTGTTTGGGGTTTTAGGCTGGGTTTCTGTACAGCACTTTGAGATATCAGCTGATGGAAGAAGGGCTATATAAATCAATTTGATTTGATTTGATTAAGCATCAACTGCAAAATGCCATCATTTATTGAGTATGTATGCTTTCAGAGCCCGAAAGGCCATTTCTCAGTTTTCGGTAGCTGTATAACACAAAGTAAATACCGCTTGATTTGTTTAAAGTGGAAACTGCAATGGATAAAACTGTGCTGCCGTCCAATAAGAAGCAATTGATTTAACACACGAAGTAGATGATTAAATTTGGCTGTGACGGACACTTTCACAGCCAACCAGCTCTATCAGCAGTCAGTGGAGCTCCTCTGCGTGTCAACAAGGAAAGGAGCCAAGTCAAGGCAACGGTTATAGCTATAGAGAAACTTGCATTTCCCTTCCAACTGGTTCATTTACTGCATGCATCATGTGCATTTCATTACACACAGACAGACACTCCATTTAAACAGTACGAGCATCCACCACATCTGATTGCAACACTCACAGCAATTCAGATGCTTTAGAGAGTTTCAGTGAAAGGCAACATTCAGTATCAGGCATTCATTCATTCGCTCTTGGATGGTTGTCTATTGAAATGCAAAATGGCTGATATACAACCAATTAAAATAAAATAAAAACACATTGAAAACACCTTTACTAAAAATGTAGCCTACTACTTCAAACCTCCTAAATTGGTGTTATACATTATTCTGGATGTGAACAAACGCGACTTGTCCGCTAGACTGTAAAACCATGATTCAGACCCCGTTCATGTACTTTTCCACAGCATATATGAACTAAATCTGTCTGAGAACTGAGAGGTTTGGTTTGGATCACTCCCCAATGCTGGCCTCCTCTCTTAGCCCTGTACCGTCCTGGCATGTAAGCATGGCATTATTGTCGTGCTTGTGCAGAGTGCGGACTTAATCAATGCCCTTGGTTATTTCTCTGGTTTACAGGCTGAGAGGAGAGAGGGGAGAGATGGTCATACTCTTAGCATGGGGTAGAGTAGGGATAAAGACTCCTCTGTTTTCTGTTTTATACTTACTAAATGTACCCAATGAAAACGGGTCAGAAGCTACTGCCGTTCCTGAGGAGAGCACTAAATAAGGTAGGGGCTAATTTAATCAGCTGATAATGTTATGTAATTGGAAATATAATAATGATGGGGAGCATTAATTATTATAAATCGATTATTAATAAAGAATCAATAGTTTTCGATTTTGCGTTCGATTATTTGGGTTGAATGCTGTAACACAGAATACAACAATTAATAAAAGTACCATGATGGTAGTGACTGCCCATTACTGCTCATCACTTATTAACCATCATATATTTACATTACTTTAATAACATATTTCAGTTATTGTGTATATTTCATTTGTTTTATTTTATGATTGTATTATTTAATTCCAAGTCATCATCTCATCTCTTTAGAGCTACTGGATATGCTGTCTGACAAAATCACTAATTTGTATCTCTTCAGAGTAAATAAGGCATATTTTTATGACTGAACACGAACTATAAATCACTTAGATCAATGTTTTTCAGGTAGCGATACCCTGTCAAGCATCAGCTGCTCTCTAAATCCCCTCACAATTGCGCATTCTTCTGCCGTTTATATTTTAAGCAGGCACAAAAGAAAGACAGGACAAGTAGTTGCGCAGTGGATTGTGGTCATTGGAGTTAATTAATACGATTTACGCTCTGAAATATTTAGGATATTGGCATGTTGTAAACTACAACTCCCTACTACATCACACAGTTCAGGCTGGATCTGATTTATCTATCGAGAAACTGCAATTTGTGCATTGACCTCACAGAAAAAAACGAATGAAATGGAATTCAAATAATTTTGCTCAGCACTAGTTATAACTGCAATGTACAGTATTGAAGTTTATAAGACTGCAATCATTGTACCGAGGAAATCTTCACAATAAATGGGTTATGGTAATATTATTTAAATGCAAATAATATTGAATCTATTTAAAGCACAAGGTTGAATTATTTAGTGGCACTAGCGACATAGCAAATAGGCTGTATATATCCACCAATCTTTGAAATAACAGACGAATGCAATATTTATGTCCAGTATCACTATTGTTGCAAATTGAAAAATGTTATAGAGGATATCCAACTTATGCTAGGATCAAATTCTACAATCAACAACATCATAACACTATGTGAATCAGAGTCCTACTTAAAGTGCCTTCAGAAAGTTTTCACACCCCTTGACTTTTACCACATTTAGTTGAGTTACAGCCTGACTTTAACATTTATACAATGTAGATGTGTTTGTCAGTAGCCTACACACAATGCCCTATAATGTCAAAGTGGACTTATATATTTTTTATTTGACAAATTAATACAATATTTAAAGTTGAACTGACTTGAGTCAAAAACTATTCAACCTTTTTGTTATGGCAAGCCTAAATAAGTTCAGGAGTAAAAATGTGCTTAACAAGTCACCTAATAAGTTGCATGGACTCACTCTGTGTACAATAATAGTGTTTAGCATAATTTTTGAATGATTACCTCATCTATGTAACCCACACATACAATTATCTGTAAGCTCCCTCAGTTGAGCAGTGAATTTGAAACACAGATTCACCCACAAATACCAGGGAGGTTTTCCAATGCCTCGCAAAGAAGGGCACCTATTGGTGGATAAAATTACAAATTAAAAAATAGATATTGAATATCCATTTGAGCATGGTGAAGTTATTAATTGCACTTTCAATTGTGTATCAATACACCCAGTCACTAAAAATATACAGGTGTCCTTCCTAACTTAGGAAACCACTCAGGGACTTCAGTTTTTTTATTTATTTTTTTTATTTCACCTTTATTTAACCAGGTAGGCTAGTTGAGAACAAGTTCTCATTTGCAACTGCGACCTGGCCAAGATAAAGCATAGCAGTGTGAACAGACAACACAGAGTTACACATGGAGTAAGCAATTAACAAGTCAATAACACAGTAGAAAAAAAAATGGGCAGTCTATATACAATGTGTGCAAAAGGCATGAGGTAGGCGAATAATACAATTTTGCAGATTAACACTGGGGTGATAAATGATCAGATGGTCATGTACAGGTAGAGATATTGGTGTGCAAAAGAGCAGAAAGGTAAATAAATAAATAAAATAAAAAACAGTATAAAAACAGTATGGGGATGAGGTAGGTGAAAATGGGTGGGCTATTTACCAATAGACTATGTACAGCTGCAGCGATCGGTTAGCTGCTCGGATAGCTGATGTTTGAAGTTGGTGAGGGAGATAAAAGTCTCCAACTTCAGCGATTTTTGCAGTTCATTCCAGTCACAGGCAGCAGAGTACTGGAACGAGAGGCGGCCAAATGAGGTGTTGGCTTTAGGGATGATCAGTGAGATACACCTGCTGGAGCGTGTGCTACGGATGGGTGTTGCCATCGTGACCAGTGAACTGAGATAAGGCGGAGCTTTACCTAGCATGGACTTGTAGATGACCTGGAGCCAGTGGGTCTGGCGACGAATATGTAGTGAGGGCCAGCCGACTAGAGCATACAAGTCGCAGTGGTGGGTGGTATAAGGTGCTTTGGTGACAAAACGGATGGCACTATGATAGACTGCATCCAGTTTGCTGAGTAGAGTGTTGGAAGCCATTTTGTAGATGACATCGCCGAAATCGAGGATCGGTAGGATAGTCAGTTTTACTAGGGTAAGCTTGGCGGCGTGAGTGAAGGAGGCTTTGTTGCGGAATAGAAAGCCGACTCTTGATTTGATTTTCGATTGGAGATGTTTGATGTGAGTCTGGAAGGAGAGTTTGCAGTCTAGCCAGACACCTAGGTACTTATAGATGTCCACATATTCAAGGTCGGAACCATCCAGGGTGGTGATGCTAGTCGGGCATGCGGGTGCAGGCAGCGATCGGTTGAAAAGCATGCATTTGGTTTTACTCGCGTTTAAGAGCAGTTGGAGGCCACGGAAGGAGTGCTGTATGGCATTGAAGCTCGTTTGGAGGTTAGATAGCACAGTGTCCAATGACGGGCCGAAAGTATATAGAATGGTGTCGTCTGCGTAGAGGTGGATCAGGGAATCGCCCGCAGCAAGAGCAACATCATTGATATATACAGAGAAAAGAGTCGGCCCGAGAATTGAACCCTGTGGCACCCCCATAGAGACTGCCAGAGGACCGGACAGCATGCCCTCCGATTTGACACACTGAACTCTGTCTGCAAAGTAATTGGTGAACCAGGCAAGGCAGTCATCCGAGAAACCGAGGCTATTGAGTCTGCCGATAAGAATATGGTGATTGACAGAGTCGAAAGCCTTGGCGAGGTCGATGAAGACGGCTGCACAGTACTGTCTTTTATCGATGGCGGTTATGATATCGTTTAGTACCTTGAGCGTGGCTGAGGTGCACCCGTGACCGGCTCGGAAACCAGATTGCACAGCGGAGAAGGTACGGTGGGATTCGAGATGGTCAGTGACCTGTTTGTTGACTTGGCTTTCGAAGACCTTAGATAGGCAGGGCAGGATGGATATAGGTCTATAGCAGTTTGGGTCCAGGGTGTCTCCCCCTTTGAAGAGGGGATGACTGCGGCAGCTTTCAATCCTTGGGGATCTCAGACGATATGAAAGAGAGGTTGAACAGGCTGGTAATAGGGGTTGCGACAATGGCGGCAGATAGTTTCAGAAATAGAGGGTCCAGATTGTCAAGCCCAGCTGATTTGTACGGGTCTAGGTTTTGCAGCTCTTTCAGAACATCTGCTATCTGGATTTGGGTAAAGGAGAACCTGGAGAGGCTTGGGCGAGGAGCTGCGGGGGGGCGGAGCTGTTGGCCGAGGTTGGAGTAGCCAGGCGGAAGGCATGGCCAGCCGTTGAGAAGTGCTTATTGAAGCTTTCGATAATCGTGGATTTATCGGTGGAGACCGTGTTACCTAGCCTCAGTGCAGTGGGCAGCTGGGAGGAGGTACTCTTGTTCTCCATGGACTTCACAGTGTCCCAGAACTTTTGGAGTTGGAGCTACAGGATGCAAACTTCTGCCTGAAGAAGCTGGCCTTAGCTTTCCTGACTGACTGCGTGTATTGGTTCCTGACTTCCCTGAACAGTTGCATATCACGGGGCTATTCGATGCTATTGCAGTCCGCCACAGGATGTTTTTGTGCTGGTCGAGGGCAGTCAGGTCTGGAGTGAACCAAGGGCTGTATCTGTTCTTGGTTCTGCATTTTTGAACGGAGCATGCTTATCTAAAATGGTGAGGAAGTTACTTTTAAAGAATGACCAGGCATCCTCAACTGACGGGATGAGGTCAATGTCCTTCCAGGATACCCGGGCCAGGTCGATTAGAAAGGCCTGCTCACAGAAGTGTTTTAGGGAGCGTTTGACAGTGATGAGGGGTGGTCGTTTGACTGCGGCTCCGTGGCGGATACAGGCAATGAGGCAATGATCGCTGAGATCCTGGTTGAAGACAGCGGAGGTGTATTTGGAGGGCCAGTTGGTCAGGATGACGTCTATGAGGGTGCCCTTGTTTACAGAGTTAGGGTTGTACCTGGTGGGTTCCTTGATGATTTGAGTGAGATTGAGGGCATCTAGCTTACATTGTAGGACTGCCGGGGTGTTAAGCATATCCCAGTTTAGGTCACCTAACAGAACAAACTCTGAAGCTAGATGGGGGCGATCAATTCACAAATGGTGTCCAGGGCACAGCTGGGAGCTGAGGGTGGCCGGTAGCAGGCGGCAACAGTGAGAGACTTATTTCTGGAGAGGGTAATTTTCAAAATTAGTAGTTCGAACTGTTTGGGTATGGACCTGGAAAGTATGACATTACTTTGCAGGCTATCTCTGCAGTAGACTGCAACTCCGCCCCCTTTGGTAGTTCTATCTTGACGGAAGATGTTATAGTTGGGTATGGAAATCTCTGAATTTTTGGTGGCCTTCCTGAGCCAGGATTCAGACACGGCAAGGACATCAGGGTTAGCAGAGTGTGCTAAAGCAGTGAGTAAAACAAACTTAGGGAGGAGGCTTCTGATGTTGACATGCATAAAACCAAGGCTTTTTCGATCACAGAAGTCAACAAATGAGGGTACCTGGGGACATGCAGGGCCTGGGTTTACCTCCACATCACCCGCGGAACAGAGAAGGAGTAGTATGAGGGTGCGGCTAAAGGCTATCAAAACTGGTCGCCTAGAGCGTTGGGGGCAGAGGATAAGAGGAGCAGGTTTCTGGGCATGGTAGAATATATTCAGGGCATAATGCACAGACAGGGGTATGGTGGGGTGCGGGTACAGCGGAGGTAAGCCCAGGCACTGGGTGATGATGAGACAGGTTGTATCTCTGGACATGCTGGTTGTAATGGGTGAGGTCACCGCATGTGTGGGAGGTGGGACAAAGGAGGTAACAGGGGTATGCAGAGTGGGTCTAGGGGCTCCATTGTGAACTAAAACAATTATAACTAACCTGAACAACAGTATACAAGGCATATTGACATCTGAGAGAGACATACAGCGAGGCATACAGTAATCACAGGTGTTGAATTTGGAAAGCTGGCTAAAAACAGTAGGCGAGGCTAATCCGCTAGCACAACAAACAGCAGGTAAAATGAAGTTGACTAGGCAACGGGGCCGACAGGTAAGACAAACAAGCAGAAAGGAGTACCGTGATTAATGGACAGTCCAGCGTGCGTCAGCTATGTAGCCAAGAGATCAGTGTCCAGGGGGCAGCGGTGGATGGGCAGGGGGGGCTGGCGAGTGATTCAGGTTTTTTTTTTTTTTTTTTTTTTTTTTTTAACTAACAATGACTAACTAGCTTGTAGCTAGTTAGCTGGTTAGCGTCTGGAGGTTCTTGAGTGTCATAAAAATAAAAATAAGAGTAAAAGTAATAGCGATTCCGTATCACATTGGGTGAGGCAGGTTTCCGGAAGGTATAAACAAATTAAAAATCAAAAAGAGATAGAAAGTAAATGGGGTCAGAGAGTGATTGGGACGCGGTGGTACAGACGGTTAGCAGGCCTGTGCTAACAAGCTAACAGTTCGTAGGCCCGAGCTAGACAAGGTAGCAGTTAGCGGACCGGAGCTTGACAAGCTAGCCGTTAGCAGGCCGAATTAGCAAGCAGGGAGATAGCGAGGGCTAGAGAGTTAACCTTTGGGGGACGTCGCGATGGGGTGAGTCTGTTTATTTATTCCTCTTCATGCGGTGAGCTGGAGATACAGCGATTCAGAAAGCTCGTGGGCCTTGGCCAGCAGATGGATCTTTGGCGATGTCGCAGCGGAGAAGCCTGTTGAAACCCCTCGGACGATTATGTCGGCGGACCAGTCGTGATGGATCGGCGGGGCTCCGTGTCGGCAGTAGAGGGTCAGTCGAGGGTCCAGGCCAATTGGCAAATTAGGTATTTTTGGACCTCTTCGGGTAGTCGGGAGATGGGTTTAGCTCGAGGCTAGCTCCAGGCTAACTGGTGCTTGCTCTGGGACAGAGACGTTAGCCAGGAGTAGCCACTCGGATTGCAGCTAGCTATTTACGATGATCCGGTATAAAGCTTCAGAGCTTGCGGTAGGAATCCGGAGATGGGGTAGAGAAAAAGCAGTCTGATATGCTTTGGGTAGATGTCGCGCTGGTGTCCTAGTTAGCGTTGAAGACCGCTAGCAGTGGCTAGCTAGTAGCTAGTTAGCGGCTAGCTTCTGATGAGGGTTCCGATTCTAAAGCATAGTTACAGGGTTTAATGGCTGTATAGGAGAAAGCTGAGGATGGATCAACTAACCTAATTGACAGTGTGGCACTAATTGACACTAATTGACAGTGTGACACTGACACTAATTGACAGTGGGAAAAGAAGAAAGCTTGTACAGAAGAAAATATTCCAAAACATGCATCCTGTTTGCAACAACACACTAACGTAATACTGCAAAGAAATTTGGTAAAGCAATTCATTTTTGTCCTGAATACAAAGTGTTATGTTTGGGGAAAATCCAATACAACACGTTACTGTGTACCACTCTCCATATTTTCAAGCATAGTGGTGGCTGATAAGTTACAAACAACGCAAATAAACTAACAAATGTGCACCCAGAGGGGGAAAAAAACTCTGGACCACCTTTGCTCCACACAGAGATGCATACAAAGCTGTTCCACCCTCCATTTGGCAAATCTGACCATAATTATATCCTCCTGATTCCTGGTTACAAGCAAAAATTAAAGCAGGAAGCACCAGGGAGGAGATCAATAAAAAAGTAGTCAGATAAAGCAGATGCTAAGCTACAGGACTGTTTTGCTAGCACAGACTGGAATATGTTCCGGGATTCCTCCGATGGCATTGAGGAGTACACCACATCAGTCTTTGGCTTCATCAATAAGGGCATTGATGACGTCGTCCCCACAGTGCCTGTACGTACATACCCCAACCAGAAGCCATGGATTACAGGCAACATCCGCACTGAGCTAAAGGCTAGAGCTACCGCATTCAAGGAGCGTGACTCTAACCCGGAAGCTTATAAGAAATCCTGCTCTGCCTTCGAACAAACCATCAAACAGGCAAAGCGTCAATACAATCGTACTACACTGGCTCTGATGCTCGCCAGATGTGGCAGGGCTTGCAAACCATTATTGACTGCAAAGGGAAGCACATCCCAGAGCTGCCTAGTGACACAAGCCTACCAGACAAGCTAAACTACTTCTATGCTCGCTTCGAGGTAAATAACACTGAAACATGCATGAGAACACCAGCTGTTCCGGAAGACTGTGTGATCACACTCTCCACAGACAATGTGAGTAAGACCTTTAAACAGGTCAACATTCACAAGGCCACAGGGCCAAACGAATTACCAGGACATGTACTGCGAGCATGTGCTCACCAACTGGCAAGTGTCTTTACTGACATTTTCAACCACTCCCTGTCCGAGTCTGTAATACCAACATGTTTTAAGCAGACCACCACAGTGCCTGTGCCCAAGAACACTAAGGTAACCTGCCTAAATGACTACCGACCCGTAGCACTCACGTCTGTAGCCATGAAGTGCTTTAAAATGCTGGTCATGGCTCACATCAACACCATTATCGTAGAAACCCTAGACCCACTCTAATTTGCATACCACCCCAACAGATCCACAGATGATGCAATCACTGTCCTTTCCCACCTGGACAAAAGGAACACCCATGTGAGAATGCAATTCATTGACTACAGCTCAGTATTCAACACCATAATGCCCTCAAAGTTCATCAATAAGCTAAGGACCCTGGGACTAAACACCTCCCTCTGCAACTGGACCCCTGAAGGGTAGGTAACAACACATTCGCCACTTTGATCCTCAATACAGGGGCCCCTCAGGGGTGCGTGCTCAGTCTTCTCCTGTACTCTCTGTTCACTCATGACTCATGACGGCCAGGCACGACTCCAACACCATCATTAAGTTTCCCGATGACAGAACAGTGGTAGGCCTAATCACAGACAACGATGAGACAGCCTATAGGGAGGAGGTCAGAGACCTGGCCATGTGGTGCCAGGACAACAACCTCTCCCTCAACATGGTCAAGACAAAGGAGATGATTGTGGACTACAGGAAAAACAGGACTGAGCACGCCCCCATTCTCATCGACGGGGCTGCAGTGGAGCAGTTTGAGAGCTTCAAGTTCCTTGGTCTCCACATAACCAACAAACTAACATGGTCCAAGCACACCAAGACAGTCGTGAAGAGGGCACGACAAGACCTATTCCCCCTCAGAAGACTGAAAAGATTTGGCATGGGTCCTCAGATCCTCAAAAGATTCTACAGCTGCATCACCGAGAGCATCCTAACTAGAGGTTGACCGATTATGATTTTTCAACGCCAATACCGATACCGATTATTGGAGGACCAAATAAAGCCGATGCCGATTAATCGGCCGATTTTTATGTATATATATATATTTGTAATAATGACATTTACAACAATACTGAATGAACAATGAACACTTATTTTTAGACTTAATATAATAAATCAATAAAATCAAATGAGTCTCAAATAAATAATGAAACATGTTTAATTTGATATAAATAATGCAAAAACAAAGTGTTGGAGAAGAAAGTAAAACTGCAATATGTGCCATATAAAAAAGATAACGTTTAAGTTCCTTGCTCAGAACATGAGAACATATGAAAGCTGGTGGTTCCTTTTAACGTAAGTCTTCAATATTCCCAGGTAAGAAGTTTTAGGTTGAAGTTATTATAGGACTATTTCTCTCTATACCATTTGTATTTCATATACCTTTGACTATTGGATGTTCTAATAGGTACTTTAGTATTGCCAGCCTAATCTCGGTAGTTGATAGGCTTGAAGTCATAAACAGCGCAATGCTTGAAGCATTGAGAAAAGCTATTGGAAAACGCAGTAAAGTGCTGTTTGAATGAATGCTTACGAGTCTGCTGCTGCCTACCACTGCTCAGTCAGACTGCTCTATCAAATCATAGACTTAATTATAATATAATAACACACAGAAATACGAGCCTTAGGTCATTAATATGGTCAAATCCGGAAACTATCATTTCGAAAACAAAACATTTATTCTTTCAGTGAAGTACGGAACCGTTCCGTATTTTATCTAACGGGTGGCATCCATAAATCTAAATATTGCTGTTACATTGCACAACATTCAATGTTATGTCATAATTACGTGAAATTCTGGCAAATTAGTTTGCAAAGAGCCAGGCAGCCCAAACTGGTGTATATACTGTTGATAAAAGGATATTAGAAGGGTGAGCCGGTTAAGGATCGATTCAGACCAGGTGTTAAAATTGTACGACAAGCGACAGTTTATTTCAGAGGGAGAATATCTGGTACACGTAAATACGGCTCTTCCGTTAGTTCGTGTGGAACGGCAGGCAGAGAGAGCGTAAACAGTCAGCACAGCCCTTATATACGTCACAGAAAGTAGGTTGACCCTAGGAAGATCGGATCTCCGGATTGGTTCAGCTGGTTGTAGTCTGTAGTCTTCTGCCATTGGCTCAGTTGTCTGTCCATCATCGTAGGATCTTCTTCGGGCACACAGTGTTCGGTTAAAATACAAAGGAGATTGTGTGTAATGTGGGAGCTATCCTGTAGGGGACCCCACAGGCTTTACTGTGAGTTGTAGCCATGTAATTAGCAGTAAGTTAGTCACCTGCATACGAAATAGCAATTCCTTACAATACCCTGACTCTGCGAACTCAAGAGAAGTGACACAAATTCCCTAGTTTAATATTGCCTGCATTAATTTCTTTAACTAAATATGCAGGTTTAAAAAATACATACTTCTGTGTATTGATTTTAAGAAAGGCATTGATGTTTATGGTTAGGTACATTTGTGCAACGATTGTGCTTTTTTCGCATATACGCTTTTGTTAAATCATCCCCCGTTTGGCAAAGTTGGCTGTCTTTGTTAGGAAGAAATGGTCTTCACACAGTTCGCAACGAGCCAGGCGGCTCAAACTGCTGCATATACCCTGACTCTGTTGCACAGAACGCAAGAGAAGTGACACAATTTCCCTAGTTAAAATAAATTAATGTTAGCAGGCAATATTAACTAAATATGCAGATTTAAAAAATATATACTTGTGTAATGATTTTAAGATAGGCGTTGATGTTTATGGTTAGGTATACATGGGTGCAAAGACAGTGCTTTTTCGCGAATGCGCTTGTTAAATCACCCGTTTGGCGAAGTAGGCTGTGATTCAATGATAAATTAACAGGCACCTCATCGATTATATGCAATGCAGGACAAGCTAGATAAACTAGTAATATCATCAACCATGTGTAGTTAACTAGTGATGATGTTAAGATCGATTGTTTTTAATAAGATACGTTTAAGTACCTTACCGTGGCTCCTTGCTGCACTCGCATAACAGGTAGTCAGCCTGCCACGCAGTCTCCTGTGGAGTGCAATGTAATCGTGTCAGGCCCTGACCTTAGTGTTCTTTGTTTTCTTTATTATTTTGGTTAGGACAGGGTGTGACATGGGTGATGTATGTGTTTTTGTCTTCTCTAGGGGTTTTGTATGTTTATGGGGGTGTTTCCTATCTAGGTGTTTTTGTAAGTCTATGGTTGCCTAGATTGGTTCTCAATTAGAGGCTGCTGTCTATCGTTGTCTCTGATTGGGAACCATATTTAGGCAGCCATATTCTTTGGGTATTTTGTGGGTGATTGTTTCCTGTGTCAGTGTTTGTGCCACACGGGACTGTTTCGTTTCCTTGTCACGTTGTTATTTTGTATTTGTGTCATGTTCAGTCTTTTCTATTAAAACATGGACACTTTCCACGCTGCGTATTGGTCCGATCCTTGCTACACCTCTTCAGACGAAGAGGAGGAAATCTGTTACAAATCGGCCCTGATCGGTGTCCAAAAATGCAGATTACCGATTGTTATGAAAACTTGAAATCGGCTCTAATTAATCGGCCATTCCGATTAATTGGTCGACCTCTAATCCTAACTGGTTGCATCACTGCCTGGTATGGCAACTACTCGGCCTCTGACCGCAAGGCACTACAGAGGGTAGTGCGAACGGCCCAGTACATCACTGGGGCCAAGCCTCCTGCCATCCAGAAACTCTATACCAGGTGGTGTCAGAGGAAGGCCCTGAAAATTGTCAAAGACTCCAGCCACCCTAGTCATAGACTGTTCTCACTGCTACCGCACGGCAAGTGGTACCGGAGCACCAAGTCTAGGTCTGAGAGGGGTCTAAACAGCTTCTACCCCCAAGCCATAAGACTCATGAACTTCTAATTAAATGGCTTCCCAGACTATTTGCATTGCACCTGTTATCATCTATGCATAGTCACTTTAATAACTCTAACTACATGTACAGTTGAAGTTGGAAGTTTACATACAACTTAGCCAAATACATTTAAACTAAATTTTTCACAATTCCTGACATTTAATCCTAGTAAACATTCCCTATCTTAGATCAGTTAGGATCACCACTTTATTTTAAGAATGTGAAATGTCAGAATAATAGTAGAGAGAATGATTTATTTCAGCTTTTATTTCTTTCATCACATTCCCAGTGGGTCATAAGTTTACATACACTCAATTAGTATTTGGTAGCATTGCCTTTAAATTGTTTAACTTGGGTCAAACGTTTTGGGTAGCCTTCCACAAGCTTCCCACAATAAGTTGGGTGAATTTTGGCTGATTCCTCCTGACAGAGCTGGTCAGGTTGTAGGTCTCCTTGCTCGCACACGCTTTTTCAGTTCTGCCCACATATTTTCTATAGGATTGAGGTCAGGGCTTTGTGATGGCCACTCCAATACCTTGACTTTGTTGTCCTTAAACCATTTTGCCACAACTTTGGAAGTATGCTTGGGGTCATTGTCCATTTGGAAGACCCATTTACGACCAAGCTTTAACTTCCCGACTGATGTCTTGAGACATCAATATATCCACGTAATTTTCCATCCTCACGAAGCCATCTATTTTGTGAAGTGCACCAGTCCCTCCTGCAGCAAAGCACCCCCACAACATGATGCTGCCATCCCCATGCTTCACGGTTGGGATGGTGTTCTTCGGCTTGCAAGCCTCCCCCTTTTTCCTCCAAACATAATTATGGTCATTATGGCCAAACTATTTTTGTTTCATCAGACCAGAGGACATTTCTCTAAAAAGTATGATCTTTGTCCCAATGTGCAGTTGCAAACAGTAGTCTGTCTTTTTATGGTGGTTTTAGAGCAGTGGCTTTTTCCTTGCTGAGCGGCCTTTCAGGTTATGTCGATATAGGACTTGTTTGACTGTGGATATAGATACTTTTGTACCTGTTCCCTCCAGCATCTTCACAAGGTCCTTTGCTGTTGTTCTGGGATTGATTTGCACTTTTCGCACTAAAGTACGTTCATCTCTAGGAGACAGAACGCGTCTCTTTCCTGCGCGGTATGATGGCTGCGTGGTCCCATGGGGTTTATACTTGCATACTATTGTTTGTACAGATGAACGTGGTACCTTCAGGCGTTTGGAAATTACTCCCAAGGATGAACCAGACTTGTGGAGGTCTCCAATTTTTTTTCTGAGGTCTTGGCTGATTTCTTTTGATTTTCCCATGATGTCAAGCAAAGAGGCACTGAGTTTGAAGGTAGGCCTTGAAATACATCCACAGGTACACCTCCAATGACTCAAATTATGTCAATTAGCTTATCAGAAGCTTCTAAAGCCATGATATAATTTTCTGGAATTTTCAAAGCTGTTTAAATGCACAGTCAACTTAGTGTATGTAAACTTCTGACCCACTGGAATTGTGATACAGTGAATTATAAGTGAAATGATCTGTCTGTAAACAATTGTTGTAAAAATGACTTGTGTCATGCACAAAGTAGATGTCTATAGTTTGTTAACAAAACTATAGTTTGTTAACAAGACATTTGTGGAGTGAAAAAGTTTTAATGACTCCAACCTAAGTGTATGTAAACTTCAGACTTCAACTGTACATATTACCTCAACTAACCAGTGCCCCCGCACATTGACTCTGTACCGGGTACCCCGCTGTATATAGTCTCACTATTGTTATTTTACTGCTACTCTTTAATTACTTTTATTTCTTATTCTTATCTGTATTATTTTTTAACTGCATTGTTGGTTAGAGACTCGTAAGTCAGCATTTGGCGCATGTGACTAATACAATGTTATTTGATTTGATTCGACATGTTATGGGTATGTTTGTAATAGTTAAGAACTGGGGGGCATGGGGGGTTCAGGATAAAAATAAACAGAATGGAGCTTAGCACAGGCAAAATCCTAGTGGAAAACCTGGTTCTGTCTGCTCAATTAGTCCTTATCAGTTAACATTTTGAAGATTGGTAAATTAGTCAAATTAGTCTAGGCAGCTATATGAACTTTTAGTAGTCATGGCTGAATTACGTGCCCAGGGACCCTGACCTCCAGGGGGCCCCAATTGATTTTATTATTCACACTCACTCAGATATCATATCTCTTACATGTAACTAAATGTAATCTAAAATGTAATCTACGTAATCCCAAAAACAAATGATTTATCATGAGAGGGCCATAAGTAATGATGCCTCCTCCAAGAAAGGTTGAAAGCTCACCTTTCTGATAAAAATAGTTATAAATTGCTGAGGTGTAGTCACTTTTGAGGACACAAGCTCAAGTACACAAGTAAAAATATGATTCTTATGTTGTATGTATTTCCTATTCAACAAAACTGTATGAATAATGCTTGAAATATAGTATAATGAAATTATACAAATAATAACTAACATTTCACCTTCCTTATAACTGTAAAAAAACATATTTGTGTGTCTAGTATTAGATCAAATATGCAGGTCTCTCTTGATCATAACGTCTGACCCCACCGCTGTGAACGTCACACAAGAGAGCTCTAGCTTGGCTTCCTGAACTCGCCTTCCATCTTACTATTGTCTGTCTAGGACAAACAAAAAGTGTTTTTTTTGTTTAAAATCTATTAATCTTTTTAGATTACTGTGATAAAGTTGGTTATAAACCGATCTCTGAATGTGCTCGAGCGACGAAACCACTCTATCCTGTTGCGCTACGACGTCAGGATTGTCAGCCGCTGTGATGTATGGTTTAGACAGGAGTTGATGGACAGTCGGAAGAGCGAATGAAATGGTAGAAGGGACATCCCAGCTTCAAGTGGTGTCAGATTTCACATTTTAAACAAAGATTATGGATATACTGATAAGACACATGTCTCGCTGTCCTAACAATGGAAGTCGTTGTCCACAAAGCGGCATAGTGTGCCGTCTATTCTTTCTTTGGATTGGTGGATACATCTAATTATTGTTATCTCTTTTGAAAATTCGATGAGGGTTGTTGACGTCAACTGCCTGTATTCAATGGAGACAGACGCTACACTATTGGCCTCATTCAATGAATATGCATAGCCATCTCGAGACAACAACCATATAAAGAGTTTTTTCTCAAAATTGCCGGGATGTCACGTGCCCTACTTATCAGTACACTCGTAACAATTTAAGCATTAGGAAACTATTATTGGATTAAATACACCTACCGTAGCAAATAAGCCATACATTTTTTGGTTGACCAAATTCAACACTTTCTCAATGACTTTCATACAAAAACTCTGCTTGGTGGGCGAAACAACGAAAAAACGCCACCTACTGAAAGGAGACATCTTTCCGCCGAGTTTGGCATCTCTATTCCTTTTAATTCTATTCAAGGGGCTTTATTGGCATGGGAAACGTGTTAACATTGCCAAAGCAAGTGAGGTAGATAATATACAAAAGTTAAATAAATAAAAATTAACAGTAAACAATACACATTCAGAAGTTTCAAAACAATAAAGACATTACAAATGTCATATTACGTATATATACAGTGTTGTAACAATGTACAAATGGTTAAAGTACACAAGGGAAAATAAACAAGCATAAATATGGGTTGTATTTACAATGGTGTTTGTTCTTCACTGGTTGCCCTTTTCTTGTGGCAACAGGTCGTGAATCTTGCTGCTGTGATGGGCACACTGTGGTATTTCACCCAGAAGATATGAGAGTTTATCAAAATTGTGTTTGTTTTCGAAGTCTTTGTGGATCTGTGTAATCAGAGGGAAATATGTGTCTCTAATATGGTCATACACTGGTCAGGAGGTTAGGAAGTGCAGCTCAGTTTCCACCTCATTTTGTGGGCAGTGTGCACATAGCCTGTCTTCTCTTGAGAGTCATGTCTGCCTACGGCAGCCTTTCTCAATAGCAAGGCTACGCTCACTGAGTCTGTACATAGTCAAAGCTTTCCTTAAGTTTGGGTCAGTCACAGTGGTCAGGTATTCTGCCAATGTGTACTATCTGTGTAGGGCCAAATAGCATTCTAGTTTGCTCTGTTTTTGTGTTAATTCTTTCCAATGTGTTTCCAATGTCTTCCTCTCTGTCCTAAATCACACAGATGGAAGAGATACACTAATGAGTTGCTATGAACCCGCGTTGCCGCTCCATGCAAGCCTTTTCCATCTATGGTGTCCACAGATCAATTTTATAAACAAAAGTGTCGGTCGGAACCGGTACCAGAACCACACAGGTCCTCTATGTGTGGGAATGTACATCTTTAACATGGCATAAGTCATGGCAAAGTGTGTACAATTGCAGGAAATGAGCTTTTAAACTGAAAACATTTCCCCACAGCTCAAAGCAAAATGTGTAGAATTGCAGGACATTGCAATAAAAAGTTCTGCAAAGCAAACATATTTGTTTGTGTTTTGTTAATAAATAAATAAATATTCTAACAGATACCTCTGTACATATTGAAGGTTTTCATCTCGGTGCTGAGTTAATGTGTAGTGGCAAATTGTAGAACTAACAGGCTACATGTTGGCTGGGTACATATTTGTCTGTATTTGCTCTTCTCCAAATAACATTTTAGATTTGCTTTATTTGATAGAAATGCAATAAATGAACTTCAACTTTCAAAAAATGTCCCTCCACCCCCTCTGAACTTCACTAGAACTCAGACTATGGCTCTAATGGGAATATTTTTTTTTGTGGGTTGGATTTGTAGTTAATGTTAAAACGTATTTATATATTAATGACTGGGGTGACCTTGGAGACATTCTAACCAATTATACACATTATGTCATCCTATTTACAGCTTGATCAAAATGAAGGCACTACTCATTGCTGCTATTCTCTTGGTTGGACTGTTGGCAATGGGCAGCGAGGCCATTCCATCAAACCGCTGGTCCTGCTACAAGAAAGTCTTGAAGGGCAGGGACTGTCGCAATGTTGGCATCTCCAACGGAGTTGCGACCATGCGACCCATCGATTCCCTGCAGAACCATTTCTGGGAGGGGAACAAATGCGACATGGTGTGCTACTGTAACTTCAGTGAGCTCCTCTGCTGCCCAAGGTACAGAAATTCCATTCTCCTCCAGTAGGCGGCGCCCATGTTCAGCACACATATACAGTCTATGTTAATACAGTTCTGGAACAGTGGACGGCTCTGTGGTGCTGTTATGTGTACTGGAGGCCGAATAGAGGCCGGAGGGCAGTTAGGCGCCAATTATAGTTGGAAACGAATTGGATCCAGTCACAGGCTGCCCAGTGAACACTGCCTACATTGTGATTATCATAAGCAACCTATTAATACAGTCAGGCACGTGTGCCTGCTGCCGTGCAGTGAGCTATGATGTGGAGTTGACTTTTGTTTCACTGGTCAGTTAAAAGGTCATACGTGCTGTTTTTATGTCATGGCCTTTGCTCATGTAATGCAAATACACTACGGCTAGGCCTATGCATTTTGGCTCTGTTTTTAGTCAGCTGTTGACTACAGACAATAGTTTTTCCTTTAAAGAGGCACTATATGCCTGGAAATCAAACAGATACAGGGAGCTTATCAGTTTTCAGTCACAGTTTATCAGTTTATCAATTGAAAATAATGCCATTCTTGACTAGATGCTTCCTTCTTTAACTAGGCCATTCTCTCCTGAACCACATGGTCTATCCACTAGAAAGTCATGAACAGTTTACCATAGTCTTGGATTCCAGGCTAATAGGGCAAAATACTAAACACATGTTTATTTTTAATTTTTATGTTGTTCCAGGGATGTCTTCTTTGGACCCAAAATCTCCTTTATAATTCCATGCAAAACCATCTGAGCCGTCAGTCGTTTGAATGGACAGTGAACACGGACGGTGAAATCTTCTGAATTGAAACAATAGTAAAGAGTAAATGGGGCCAAGGGGGATGGGCCCATCCATTCCGGACTACAGAATTACATGCATTTCATTCTTCACTTGGAGACAGCTACAACAACGACAAGTTCAGAAGGCTGGAGCTAAAACAAAAGCACAAGCTTTGAAGCTGGGAAAAAAAGAGGCCCATCTTTCACAATACTTGGGCCTACAAATAAAATGCATTATTTTCAGTCTCAAATACAGCACCCAGTATATTTATTATCTGTGAAGACAATTCAATAAATGCAGCCCGTGTCCCTCCTTTGCCAAGGCTACAGTTCAACACTTGTATATCTGACTTGGCAGACCCTTCATTTGGCATTTGCAATGATGTGACACTCCCCATTATCTACACCCAAACGTAAACAGATCTCACTCTTTGACAATAGTCGTAGTACAGTAATACCACGAAGTGTGCACATCAAAAAAATATCATTCAATAGTTAATAGTATGCCATTCTTGAGAGACATGGCATTTTATATTCAAGGCTATTAAATGCCGTAAATGTCAGCAGGATCATGAAATGTGATGTTGTGATGAGCCTATGAAGCATGATTTTACATGGCTGAAACAAGTGGGCTGTACAACTGTATTGTAAATGTCTTTGCAAAAGGATTATAGTACTGTGTGTGTCACTAGGCCTAAATAACTGTAAGGCGCTCTGGATCAGAGCATCTGCTAAATGACTAAAATGTGAATAACATAGCACTTACAGATCCCCTAGACCGGTGAAGCTGTTTAAACAAGTTGTTCTACTGCTCCATGACATCTCCCTGTACTTATCCAATGATTTTATGTCAATTACAACACTGTATGTGAGAATATTAATAAACAGATCGGTTTGAGTGTTATTTTGCCTGCAGGCCTTACTTGTTGTATCATGAAACCACCTTAGGTTTCCTCATGTTTCCTTTGTGAGCTTGTTATGTTTCAGTTTGTTGTTGATAAACTTGCTTTTGTCAGTCAGTTGCAAAACATCACTGATTCATATTGTCGTAATTAGAAGAGACTGCTCTATGTAAACAAACTGAATTCAGGCTCTTGAGTGGGTAGGATGTATTCACGGATTCACTGTTATTCTCCTATTCTGTACAGTCGCTGATAATAGATTCCAGTAACTGTAGTAGAATAGGCCCACAGTGAAGGATGTCAAATCGCACAAATGCATTTCATCATTATATATATATATATATATGTATATATGTATATATATATTTTTACCTTTATTTAACTGTGCAAGTCAGTTAAGAACAAATTCTTATTTACAATGACGGTCTACTCCGGCCAAACCCGGACGATGCTGGTCATATTATGCGCCGCCCTATGGAACTCCCAATCACAGCCAGTTGTCATACAGCCTGGAATCGAACCAGGGTGTCTGTAATGACGCCTCAAGCACTGAAATGCAGTGCCTTAGACCGCTGCGCCACTCGGGAGCCCAAAGGACTTCAGCCCTCAGTTCAAAGTGAACACACATAAACCACCCATAAACTGCTAGCCTGTTTATGTCTAAAATCATACACAAGTTGAGACAAATCAATCCACTGTTTGCAATGTAACTCGTGCGAAAAACTTGGCACTGAGGATGGTAATTGGAGAAGAATCGAGCCTGCACTCTCCTGCCACCTTTAATACCTATGTTTGACACCCTGTGGATAAAGTCATCTGCTTCCCACAATGAGGATCCAGTATGAAT
Source organism: Oncorhynchus nerka (assembly GCF_034236695.1). Classification (NCBI taxonomy): domain Eukaryota; kingdom Metazoa; phylum Chordata; class Actinopteri; order Salmoniformes; family Salmonidae; genus Oncorhynchus; species Oncorhynchus nerka. The sequence continues at coordinate 38,557 of NW_027039111.1, forward strand.
AGGATCTCGGGTCCAGTGAGTATGTGAAAGGGTGTTTTGTCAGTTGGGCCCATTTGGTAAACAACTGGGGGGCTTACAGTTTTATGCTAATGCTGATGGTCTTGTCAGCTCATTTTGCTTGTGAGGCTATGTGCTTTCACTATGGGGCTGGGTGAGAACGGCTGTGTTGGTGAGGCTAGAAAGGAAACCTTGAGCATCTACTTGACATCTTTTGTCTTGTGGCCTTATCTTTCACTTGATATCTAACCATTTGGTATACTATTTGTCCACATTTACTATGAGTTAGCCACAAATTCACCTCTGCCCAATTTTTTTTTTACAGTGCTTAATTGTGACTTTCCAATTTGCCCAGCTACTGGTCTAGGCCTCTGGGTTGGCAGGTAGCCTATCGGTTAAAAGTGTTGGGCCAGTAACCGAAAGGTCACTGGTTTGAATCCCTGTGCCGACCAGATTAAAAATCTGTCTGTGCCGTTGAGCAAGGCACTTAACCCTAATTGCTCCAAGGTTGCCGTCAATAATGGCTTATCCTTGGCTGTGACCCCACGCTCCAAGTTTGGGTCGGGGGGAGTGGGATATGTAAAAAAAAAGCTAATTTCCAATGTACACGTGTATAATACACACTTGTACATGTGTGAAAAAGGACAAATGTAAGGACCAACCTTATTATAATTCATGTTAGTCACTTGTTGGCAAGCGTAAACAATGGCCTACATGTCATAACATAAGCATACTACTATAGTGCCTTGCGAAAGTATTCGGCCCCCTTGAACTTTGCGACCTTTTGCCACATTTCAGGCTTCAAACATAAAGATATAAAACTGTATTTTTTTGTGAAGAATCAACAACAAGTGGGACACAATCATGAAGTGGAACGACATTTATTGGATATTTCAAACTTTTTTAACAAATCAAAAACTGAAAAATTGGGCGTGCAAAATTATTCAGCCCCCTTAAGTTAATACTTTGTAGCGCCACCTTTTTCTGCGATTACAGCTGTAAGTCGCTTGGGGTATGTCTCTATCAGTTTTGCACATCGAGAGACTGAATTTTTTTCCCATTCCTCCTTGCAAAACAGCTCGAGCTCAGTGAGGTTGGATGGAGAGCATTTGTGAACAGCAGTTTTCAGTTCTTTCCACAGATTCTCGATTGGATTCAGGTCTGGACTTTGACTTGGCCATTCTAACACCTGGATATGTTTATTTTTGAACCATTCCATTGTAGATTTTGCTTTATGTTTTGGATCATTGTCTTGTTGGAAGACAAATCTCCGTCCCAGTCTCAGGTCTTTTGCAGACTCCATCAGGTTTTCTTCCAGAATGGTCCTGTATTTGGCTCCATCCATCTTCCCATCAATTTTAACCATCTTCCCTGTTCCTGCTGAAGAAAAGCAGGCCCAAACCATGATGCTGCCACCACCATGTTTGACAGTGGGGATGGTGTGTTCAGGGTGATGAGCTGTGTTGCTTTTACGCCAAACATAACGTTTTGCATTGTTGCCAAAAAGTTCAATTTTGGTTTCATCTGACCAGAGCACCTTCTTCCACATGTTTGGTGTGTCTCCCAGGTGGCTCGTGGCAAACTTTAAACAACACTTTTTATGGATATCTTTAAGAAATGGATTTCTTCTTGCCACTCTTCCATAAAGGCCAGATTTGTGCAATATACGACTGATTGTTGTCCTATGGACAGAGTCTCCCACCTCAGCTGTAGATCTCTGCAGTTCATCCAGAGTGATCATGGGCCTCTTGGCTGCATCTCTGATCAGTCTTCTCCTTGTATGAGCTGAAAGTTTAGAGGGACGGCTTTAAACTTCTTCACAACAGTATCTCGGACCTGCCTGGTGTGTTCCTTGTTCTTCATGATGCTCTCTGCGCTTTTAACGGACCTCTGAGACTATCACAGTGCAGGTGCATTTATACGGAGACTTGATTACACACAGGTGGATTGTATTTATCATCATTAGTCATTTAGGTCAACATTGGATCATTTAGAGATCCTCACTGAACTTCTGGAGAGAGTTTGCTGCACTGAAAGTAAAGGGGCTGAATAATTTTGCACACCCAATTTTTCAGTCTTTGATTTGTTAAAAAAGTTTGAAATATCCAATAAATGTCGTTCCACTTCATGATTGTGTCCCAGTTGTTGTTGATTCTTCACAAAAAATACAGTTTCATATCTTTATGTTTGAAGCCTGAAATGTGGCAAAAGGTCGCAAAGTTCAAGGGGGCCGAATACTTTCGCAAGGCACTGTATTTTGGTGCTATGGAATGAGAATAAAAAACTTTACTCTCCTGGGAGATCCTTGGACCTTCTAGGAATCTTACATTTACATTACATTTAAGTCATTTAGCAGACGCTCTTATCCAGAGCGACTTACAAATTGGATATACAAATCTTCCTCTCCAAGTGCAGCTGCTATGGCGGCATTCAACATAGTGGCACCACGGACGCTCAGCCTCATTGACACTTGAGCAGCTGAGGCCTGCAGGAGAAGACACTCACAATAAATCTTGACATACAACCCCAACAACACTGTAACAACACACTTAAACCGGTTTGAGCTGAACTGTTCCAGTTCCGCTGAGGCCCTGGTTGTGAGAATGCAAAACAGAACAGGAGGAATGAAGCAGGGTTGTGTCTTGATGGAGTACAGCTACGACCGGAAGTTACTTTTCAAAAGCATAACCGGTTAGCAGAGCATTATAGCTAACTCTAAACTTTTTTCTAACCTTTCCTAAATCCCCTAACCTGCTAACTTAATTATCCTGACCTGCTGCATAAATTCTCCTAACCTGCTACAAAAAAGTAACTTCAGGTTGTAACTGTATAGGCTACCACCTAGTTTCTACCATGAAGCAGCCTGACTGAGAGAACAACAGTGAAGATGGCTGAAAATGGCTAATGCTAGCAACAAAGTAGGCCCTTTTCATTTTCCAAGAGAAGTGCCATAGGTTTCTTTTAGGCTTACATTCTTACAAAAATATTTCCAACGGGGTTCTTCGGCTGTCCCCATAGGAGAAGCCTTTCTGGTTCCAGGTAGAACCCCTTTTGGTTCCAGGTAGAACTATTTTGGGTTCTATGTAGAACCCTCTGTGTAAAGGGTTCTACATGGAACTCAAAAGGGATCTAACTGCAACCAAAAAGGGTTCTTCAAAGGGTTCTCCTATGGGGACAGCCGAAGAACCCCTTTAGGTTCTAGATAGCACCTTTTTTCCATAAATGATTTAGACATTGGACTACTACTTTAACGTAGTAAATCTAGAAAGCTGACCACAACAATAGACTACCAAGCTCGAGCTCGCCACACACCTGGACTAATTAGTTATAAAATGGATACATTTATTGCTGATGCATCAAAATAGCTCATGTATGTTGCCTAGTAGGTCTATCTGAAATTACAGCTAAGGATATTGGGACAGTAGCTAGCAAACACACATTGATGCTGCGATAATGTACATCCATTTGTGAGAATATACAGACTTGTCTGTAGTAATGATTGCTGCACTGATCGATTAGGGGAAATGTATCATGCTGGCTGCAACCTGGTCTCAGAGCATTATGTATTATTCTGTACCCTCTGTTTATTTTCGTATGGTATGTATTAATTTGTGGATGTCCATCACACATTTTGTATGATATGTTACGCGTTACAATTCATATTATATTTAACAAATGCAAACATACAATATGTTATGAATTTGTTAAATGAATATGCAAAACATATGATATGCTATGAATTCTAGCTAGGTGGCAAGGTGGCTAATGTTAGCTAGTTGGCTGACGTTAGCTAGGCTAGGGGTTAGTGTTATGTTTAGGAGTTAGATTAAAGGGATAAAGTTAGGGTTAGTTAAAAGGGTTAAGGTTAGGTTTAGGGGAAGGGTTAGCTAACATGCTAAGTAGTTGCAAAGTAGCTAAAAAGTAGTACGTAGTTGAAAAGTTGCTAATTAGCTAAAATGCTGAAATTATTCATGATGAGATTCGAACTCACAACCTTTGGGTTGCTAGACTTTCGCATTATACCCTACCCGTTTTTGCCTTAAGCAAAAATGTGTCTTATGTAAGCATACCAAAAGTAACATATCATACTAATTTGAGTGGCCGGATTTACATATACTATGTTACGTCTAGTCTATGAGACCAGGCTGCAACACTAGGCTAGGCTATAGGCGTAACTAGGCTATATAAAGCTACTACTAGGCCAATATTGCAATTGATATCCTGATTTAAAACTGTTTGAAAAAAAAAGATTCAGTCGCGTGGCGTGGCTTTATTTTGCAGAGACATTGCTACAATGTCTGCGGCTCGGTAGTACAACACAAAGCGTGGGAGCACACTGGGGTCGCATCTGCACGCAGCTGACAGCTGTTCCCCTGCTGGCCTTTGTGCTCTTGTTCTACGGTTATGGTGGAGCTTGCTGTTACATTTCTCACTGGCTAGATGGACACTTGCACATGGAAACATTTGAGCATGTATAAGAGCCCAGGCAAAACGTATCAATGGCTTTGTGGGGTCTTTCTGTAGTAACGTTGTAACTGTCTGAAATATTTAAAAAGTTGTACACCTTTACATGAATACATACATGTTATTTGCATTGCATTTGAAATCTAGCTCAAATGTCTGCGCATGTTGTTGCTCAAATCTGATTGGCTTATTTTTTTTTTTTTTTTTTGTAAATTATAGTTTAATTTCATGATCATTCACCTTTATTGCTGACATCTGTTAACTCGCAGCTCAAACATTTTTTTTTTTCATCCAATAACTGTTAATTTCTATTGTTTCCTTAATTATCTGACGGGCTAGCAGTGGCAACGGATCCTGTTAATATGATCCTTGAGACGTCACTATCACCCCCATTGCAGTTAACATTTTAAATAGTTACGGTAAATTAATCGTTAAGGTTAGCGTAGGGACGTCCCAATGATCTTGGATAGCACTGATCCAGTGGGAACGGGCATCCAACACACAACCCCCTTCAAAGTGTTTAGGCTTTTGGCGCCGTCTATTTTAAATCCCCACTCCGGCCAATCACAAGAGTTTTTCATTAAGCCACCACAGACAACCATGATAGTCTCAAAATATAGACCTTCAGCCAATCCAAACACCGTCCATGCCCTGCGTCCCAGATTCAAATTGAAATGTGTAATTTCAGCCAATCGTATATGACAAGCGGGAGGAGCTCTAAAAACATTTAATCAAGTTTGTGCGAACTGTCTCCCACTCACAAAACAGTGCGAAGGACTTTACATTGGCACTCATTGTACTTGTGTGGCTGGATAATAGGTGAGTAAGAGAACTCTACGCCTAACAAATCTTTCGTGATGTTCTACATGTTACGTTTGTTTTTAGAATGCTTTTGAACTTAAGGCAAAACCTCTCAAATGCTTACTGAAGAATATATGTGGTTAACTATTTTACTCAACTAAGCCAGCGAAGTTGGGAATGGCGCGCTGTGATGCAGTTGCTATTTAGCTGGCTAACTTGATGCCTTAACATATTTTTACAGAATGTATTGTTCTGCTCGTAGCCAAGAATGTTCAGTATGACAAGGAACATTTTAAAAATGTTTTCCGTCCAGAAAATACTTTTTGGGTACTTCTTTCAGACATAACATGCTAACATCGTGCTAGGTAGTTGGCGATGTTGCACGATGCATTCCATACTTGCTGCCATTGAGCTAGCCTAGCTAGCGTCGTCACTAGACTAACTTTGATCAGCCTTGCAGAAATGGTTTAGGTAGCCTTTCGGTCTTTATTTCTGACTAACAGGTATCATTCTGATGACCCAATTTATCAATGTTTAAATGGTTTGATCCTACTTATTGCAATTGTTGGAGACTTGGTTTAGGCGGGAAACAAAATGGAGGGACACTTATTGTCCTAGCCGTATAGCCACAATGAAGCAGGAACTCAATCGGATTAACGCGGTTTCGCGTCCTTGGGCTGTCCGTGGAGTGGTTTGTGGCTTGTTTACTCGGTGGTACCATCTGAAAACGTATACCTTTAGACGTTATTTATATATTGAGACTTTAATCAATTTTTGTTTTATATTTTTTTCCCCCTTTTCAGAATATAGCAGCCATGCCGGGTAAAGATCCTAATAAGCCGAAGGGAAAGACTTCTTCCTATGCGTTCTTTGTTGCGACGTGCCGGGAAGAACACAAGAAAAAACACCCAGGAACTTCAGTGAACTTTTCCGAGTTCTCAAAGAAATGCTCAGAGAGGTGGAGGGTAAGTTCTGACTAAGCGGCCGCCATGTAAAAGTTGTTTTTTTTTCTCCGGGGGGGGGGGGGCAGGGGGCGGGGCAAAGCGTGCCTACGAAACAGTTAGCAAATCAATGTATCAAATGGTGGGGATTTAGCGCAACATGGATGCTGCAATGAGTGGTGTGACTAATGCAGTTTTTCTCTCTTCCAGACAATGTCTGCAAAAGAGAAGGTGAAGTTTGAGGACATGGCCAAGGGTGACAAAGTCCGTTATGACAAGGACATGAAGGGTTATGTGCCCCCTAAGGGATCTAAGGCAGCAGGAAAGAGAAAGAAGGACCCCAATGCCCCCAAAAGGCCACCGTAAGTACTCCACCTATACAACTATTGATTTCTGTAGTGTTCTGTTCAGATTTTGGAACTAAATGTGTTCTCAACATTCTATCCCCAATAGTTCTGCATTTTTTGTGTTCTGTGCTGAACACCGTGGAAGAATCAAGGCTGATAACCCAGGCATGGGCATTGGTGACATCGCCAAGCAGCTGGGTCTGCTGTGGGGCAAGCAGACTCCCAAAGACAAGCAGCCACACGAAGCAAAGGCCGCCAAGCTGAAGGAAAAGTATGAGAAGGTAAGGTCCACTTCAACTATCATGACTGACTAGAACTGTTGTAGGAGACTCATGAAAACCAAGTCCATTTTTGTTGTAGGATGTTGCTGCCTACAAGGCTAAGGGAGGCGCAGGTGCAACTGCTAAGAGTGGCCCTGGCAGGCCAGCTGTTGGCAAGAAGGCAGCGCCCATGGATGATGATGACGATGATGATGACGAAGAGGAGGAGGATGATGAGGAAGAGGATGATGACGAGGATGACGACTAAACTGCCTGGAAACTTGAGCTGGAGTATTTGCAAAACAATGTGAACCTTACAATGTAACATTTATAGCATTTTGGATTTTTCAGAACATGTACAGTGATGTGCAATGGCTGCAATAATGCATACAGGGGTCATATTGTGCTGTCTTGTGAATGAACAGCTCTTATTCTCAAAGCACTGCTTGTTTTGTCTTTGGATGGTGGCATGTTCTTTTCCGCCCTATATTGATATCGTTTCCACTGCCGTTTTTAAGAAATACAAGAAAATGTGTAGACGTTTGCGACCCATTTTTAACGTGGAGTTTCAGTGTAGAATGATTTCTTTTTATAATAAAATTTTGTTTTGTATATTATGATTAACTTCCTTGCCTTGTTGATGACAAGTTAGATTAGGGATGTGATTAGACAACTAGTCCAATTCAGGTTTTTTTTTTTTTCACACCCCCACTAACTGGTCTTTCAGAGCTGATCATTTAAAAGCCCGCTTGGCAGGGGAAAAAAATCTGAATTGGCTGTGTAAAAGCCAAATGTACTCCATGTTGGTTAGCTAATAGTTTCAAGGTAGTGACCTATTCAATTGCACTAAAACTTCAATGATATAGCTTAATACTCAGGCAATTCATGAAGTATACTGAACAAAATAAATGCAACATGTTGGGTTTCATGAGCTGAAATAAAAGCTCATTTTCTGTGTATTTCTATTTACCCATTTAGGGAGCATATTAAACAATACATTAAAGGCCGGTCAAATGTGCAGTTTGTCAACACAATGCCACATCAAGTTAGCAGGAATGCCCAACTGCACTCTTGTCAGTCTTGCAACCTCTCAATGTTCACTTCTCTACCCTAAGCCAAGTCAAGCTCTCCCACACGGTATAAGGGGGTTTGCTGGTATGGGCAACGAAATGCAGTGTTAAGAGCAAGGCCCGTCTTTGTGCCATGTTTCAACATGATGCACGGCCCCATGTAACAAGGATCTGTACACTGTCAGTAAGATGAATGTCCCAGTTCTTCCATGGCCTGCATTACTCACCAACATTCTGATCATCTCTGCAATGGAGATGTCACATCAGATACTGACTGGTTTTCTGATCAACCAATGCATATCTGTATTCCAATTGACTGATCTTATGAACTGTAAAAGCTTAATTGATGCGTTTATATATTCAGTATAAACTCATGTTTTACCTTTAACTAGGCAGGTCAGTTAAGAACATTTTCAATGACAGCCTGTTCTAAGGGGCAGAACGACAGACTTTTTTACCATGTCAACTCAGGAATTCGCTCTTGCAACCTTTTGGTTACAATTTAATTTTTTATTTTACTAGGCAAGTCAGTTAAGAACAAATTCTTATTTTCAATGACTGCCTAGGAACAGTGGGTTAACTGCCTGTTCAGGGGCAGAACGACAGATTTGTACCTTGTCAGCTCGGGGATTTGACCTTGCAACCTTTCGGTTACTAGTCCAACGCTCTAACCACTAGGTTACCTGCCGCCCGATCAGACTAGCTCGCTGTAAGGTTCACTTTCACCTTTGGTTGTAGACCTTGTGGTTACCAGCTAACAAGTCAATAGGGCACAGATGGTCTGAGAGAAATGCATGTCTCAAATCCACTGCAGTTGGAGTGGTTGACATATGGCCAGACAGAGTTGAGGCATTTTCTTTTGGATAGATAACATACAAATGAGACCATGTTTATCTGGGGGAGGGGTGAGGACCCCAAAATCTGGGGTATTTAGTGTAATCAGACCTGAACAATGTTGAAGGTTCAAAAGATGCATGAATACAATAGGCCTATCGCAACATAGCTTACAATAAAAATTGTAATTTCAAGGAAAAGGGGAAAAAGTCATTGGTAAAAAGGTTAAATTTATTGCCATGAGTACAGTTCGAGCCAATGTTTTTATAAGTTAGATATGTACACCTTCATCCAAGGCTCACTGCATAGCTCTTTTAGAAACAAACCTATTTACATTATAAAAAATGCATACATATCACATCATACCCCAAAGAAAACACAATTTCTTAATTTTGCTTTGAACAAATTGGTGTCTGATTCTGGTTGCTTTGTAGTCATCATTCAACAA
>NW_027039112.1:0-47782 GCF_034236695.1 Oncorhynchus nerka
CCAACCTTCTCCTCCTCCTCTGTCTCTCTCCTCCAACCTTCTCCTCCTCCTCTGTCTCTCTCCTCCAACATTCTCCTCCTCCTCTGTCTCTCTCCTCCAACCTTCTCCTCCTCCTCTGTTACTCTCCTCCAACCTCCTTCTCCTCCTCTGTTACTCTCCTCCAACCTTCTCCTCCTCCTCTGTTACTCTCCTCCAACCTTCTCCTCCTCCTCTGTCTCTCTCCTCCAACCTCCTTCTCCTCCTTTGTCTCTCTCCTCTGTCTCTCTCCTCCAACCTTCTCCCCCTCCTCCTCTGTCTCTCTCCTCCAACCTTCTCCTCCTCTGTCTCTCTCCTCCAACCTTCTCCTCCTCTGTCACTCTCCTCAACCCTCCTCCTCCTCTGTCTCTCTCCTCCAACCTTCTCTTTCTCCTCCTCTGTCTCTCTCCTCCCAACCCTCTCCTCCTCTGTCTCTCTCCTCCAACCTTCTCCTCCTCTGTCTCTCTCCTCCAACCCTCTCCTCCTCTGTCTCTCTCCTCCAACCTTCTCCTCCTCTGTCTCTCTCCTCCAACCTTCTCTTTCTCCTCCTCTGTCTCTCTCCTCCCAACCCTCTCCTCCTCTGTCTCTCTCCTCCAACCTTCTCCTCCTCTGTCTCTCTCCTCCAACCTTCTCTTTCTCCTCCTCTGTCTCTCTCCTCCCAACCCTCTCCTCCTCTGTCTCTCTCCTCCAACCTTCTCCTCCTCTGTCTCTCTCCTCCAACCTTCTCCTTCTCCTCCTCTGTCTCTCTCCTCCAACCTTCTCCTCCTCTGTCTCTCTCCTCCAACCTTCTCCTCCTCTGTCTCTCTCCTCCAACCTTCTCCTTCTCCTCCTCTGTCTCTCTCCTCCAACCTTCTCCTCCTCTGTCTCTCTCCTCCAACTTTCTCCTCCTCTGTCTCTCTCCTCCAACCTCCTCCTCCTCCATCTCTCTCCTCCAACCTTCTCCTTCTCCTCCTCTGTCTCTCTCCTCCAACCTCCTCCTCCTCCATCTCTCTCCTCCAACCTTCTCCTTCTCCTCCTCCATCTCTCTCCTCCAACCTTCTCCTCCTCTGTCTCTCTCCTCCAACCTTCTCCTCCTCCATCTCTCTCCTCCAACCTTCTCCTCCTCTGTCTCTCTCCTCCAACCTTCTCCTCCTCTGTCTCTCTCCTCCAACCTTCTCCTCCTCTGTCTCTCTCCTCCAACCTTCTCCTCCTCTGTCTCTCTCCTCCAACCTTCTCCTCCATCTCTCTCCTCCAACCTCCTCCTCCATCTCTCTCCTCCAACCTTCTCCTTCTCCTCCTCTGTCTCTCTCCTCCTCTGTCTCTCTCCTCCAAACCCTCTCCTCCTCCGTCACTCTCCTCTAAAACTTTATGGATGGTCACCTCACATCATCTGTTTCTGTTTGTCTTTTTAATCACAACTCTGTGCTGTTCAATTAAAGCCTTAAAGATCTTTAAAAAAGGACATAATTAAAGTAATGAATCTGTTTCCTCTCAGAGTCTCAGGCTGTTTGAAGTTCACACAGCCATTGGTTTCATGAAGACAGACGTGTGGCTTCCATTAAACAGGACAGCTAATATGCTAGAGATTTTGTAGTGTGGCAGAATAACAGAGACTAAATTCAATAACTTTGAGTTCAATGTTTGGACCAAAGAAGAATGTGCTTTTCTACAACAGTAGGTCAACGATGCATCTCTAAATCAGATCTTTCTTCTTCTCGTCTTGAACGACTTCCTGTTGTTGTTTTTCTTCTTCTATGATATAATGGCAGTCCTCAACTTTCTGTTGTTTTAAAAAGAGAGAAGCTCCTTCCACATCAATCAGCCAATCAGAGGTCATTAAACTGGTCATCTGACCCCGTTGTTTCAGTAAGGAGAGGAAATATCTGCACGTCAACACAACTGGGGATGCTTCCCAAATGGAACTCTACTACCGACATTGAACAGAGCTGCTTAGAGCCCTGGTCTAAAGTAGTGCACTATATAGGGAACAGGGCTCTGGTCTAAAGTAGTGCACTATATAGGGAATAGGGCTCTGGTCTAAAGTAGTGCACTATATAGGGAATAGGGCTCTGGTCTAAAGTAGTGCACTATATAGGGAATAGGGTGCCATAGGGCTCTGGTCTAAAGTAGTGCACTATATAGGGAATAGGGTGCCATAGGGCTCTGGTCTAAAGTAGTGCACTATATAGGGAATAGGGTGCCATAGGGCTCTGGTCTAAAGTAGTACACTACATAGAGAATAGGGTGCCATTTGGGACAGAAGAATAGCTGACTGGCCGACTGGAGGAGGTTAATACTGGAAACCATCTGTTGAATGTTTGTGACTCACTAGCAGCTCTGAGACAGAGAAGAAGAAGGGAGAAGGGTCCATCTTCATTATAAGTTGTTTTGGGGACGAGGGGAAATGACATCACAGCTCTGAGACAGAGAAGAAGAAGGGAGAAGGGTCCATCTTCATTATAAGTTGTTTTGGGGACGAGGGGAAATGACATCACAGCTCTGAGACAGAGAAGAAGAAGGGACAAGGGTCCATCTTCGTTATAAGTTGTTTCGGGGATGAGGGGAAATGACATCACAGCTCTGAGACAGAGAAGAAGAAGGGAGAAGGGTCCATCTTCATTATAGGTTGTTTTGGGGACGAGGGGAAATGACATCACAGCTCTGAGACAGCTCTGAGACAGAGAAGAAGAAGGGAGAAGGGTCCATCTTCATTATAAGTTGTTTTGGGGATGAGGGGAAATGACATCACAGCTCTGAGACAGAGAAGAAGAAGGGAGAAAGGTCCATCTTCATTATAAGTTGTTTTGGGGATGAGGGGAAATGACATCACAAATCTGTCAAATGATAACCGACATGTTTTAGGGCTTTATACTATAATCCATTATCCTGGTCTGTGGTGGTGTAGAGATGGTAGATGGTGGTCTGTGGTGGTGTAGAGATGGTAGGTGGTGGTCTGTGGTGGTGTAGAGATGGTAGGTGGTGGTCTGTGGTGGTGTAGAGATGGTAGGTGGTGGAGTAGAGATGGTAGGTGGTGGTCTGTGATGGTGTAGAGATGGTAGGTGGTAGTCTGTGGTGGTGTAGAGATGGTAGGTGGTGGTCTGTGGTGGTGTAGAGATGATAGGTTGTGGAGTAGAGATGGTTGGTGGTGGTCTGTGGTGGAGTAGAGATGGTAGGTGGTGGTCTGTGGCGGTGTAGAGATGGTAGGTGGTGGTCTGTGGTGGTGTAGAGATGGTAGGTTGTGGAGTAGAGATGGTAGGTGGTAGAGTAGAGATGGTAGGTGGTGGTTTGTGGTGGGGTAGAGATGGTAGGTGGTGGAATAGAGATGGTTGGTGGTGGTCTGTGGTGGAGTAGAGATGGTAGGTGGTGGTCTGTGGTGGTGTAGAGATGGTAGATGGTGGAGTCGAGATGGTAGGTGGTGGTCTGTGGTGGTGTAGAGATGGTAGGTGGTGGTCTGTGGTGGCGTAGAGATGGTAGATGGTGGAGTAGAGATGGTTGGTGGTGGTCTGTGGTGGAGTAGAGATGGTAGGTGGTGGTCTGTGATGGTGTAGAGATGGTAGGTGGTGGTCTGTAGTGGTGTAGAGATTGTAGGTGGTGGAGTAGAGATGGTAGGTGGTGGAGTAGAGATGGTAGGTGGTGGTCTGTGGTGGAGTAGAGATGGTAGGTGGTGGTCTGTGGTGGTGTAGAGATGGTAGATGGTGGAGTAGAGATGGTACGTGGTGGTCTGTGGTGGAGTAGAGATGGTAGGTGGTGGTCTGTAGTGATGTAGAGATGGTAGATGGTGGAGTAGAGATGGTAGGTGGTGGTCTGTGGTGGAGTAGAGATGGTAGGTGTTGGTCTGTGGTGGAGTAGAGATGGTAGGTGGTGGTCTGTAGTGATGTAGAGATGGTAGATGTTGGAGTAGAGATGGTAGGTGGTGGTCTGTGGTGGAGTAGAGATGGTAGATGGTGGTCTGTGGTGGTGTAGAGATGGTAGGTGGTGGTCTGTGGTGGTGTAGAGATGGTAGGTGGTGGTCCGTGGTGGAGTAGAGATGGTAGGTGGTGGTCTGTGGTGGAGTAGAGATGGTAGGTGGTGGTCTGTGGTGGTGTAGAGATGGTAGGTGGTGGTCTGTGGTGGTGTAGAGATGGTAGGTGGTGGTCTGTGGTGGTGTAGAGATGGTAGGTTGTGGAGTAGAGATGGTAGGTGGTAGAGTAGAGATGGTAGGTGGTGGTTTGTGGTGGGGTAGAGATGGTAGGTGGTGGAATAGAGATGGTTGGTGGTGGTCTGTGGTGGAGTAGAGATGGTAGATGGTGGAGTTGAGATGGTAGGTGGTGGTCAGTGGTGGTGTAGAGATGGTAGGTGGTGGTCTGTGGTGGCGTAGAGATGGTAGATGGTGGAGTAGAGATGGTTGGTGGTGGTCTGTGGTGGAGTAGAGATGGTAGGTGGTGGTCTGTGATGGTGTAGAGATGGTAGGTGGTGGTCTGTAGTGGTGTAGAGATTGTAGGTGGTGGAGTAGAGATTGTAGGTGGTGGAGTAGAGATGGTAGGTGGTGGTCTGTGGTGGAGTAGAGATGGTAGGTGGTGGTCTGTGGTGGTGTAGAGATGGTAGATGGTGGAGTAGAGATGGTAGGTGGTGGTCTGTGGTGGAGTAGAGATGGTAGGTGGTGGTCTGTAGTGATGTAGAGATGGTAGATGGTGGAGTAGAGATGGTAGGTGGTGGTCTGTGGTGGAGTAGAGATGGTAGGTGGTGGTCTGTGGTGGAGTAGAGATGGTAGGTGGTGGTCTGTAGTGATGTAGAGATGGTAGGTGGTGGAGTAGAGATGGTAGGTGGTGGAGTAGAGATGGTAGGTGGTGGTCTGTGGTGGAGTAGAGATGGTAGGTGGTGGTCTGTGGTGGTGTAGAGATGGTAGATGGTGGAGTAGAGATGGTAGGTCGTGGTCTGTGGTGGAGTAGAGATGGTAGGTGGTGGTCTGTGATGGTGTAGAGATGGTAGGTGTTGGTCTGTGGTGGAGTAGAGATGGTAGGTGGTGGTCTGTAGTGATGTAGAGATGGTAGATGTTGGAGTAGAGATGGTAGGTGGTGGTCTGTGGTGGAGTAGAGATGGTAGATGGTGGTCTGTGGTGGTGTAGAGATGGTAGGTGGTGGTCTGTGGTGGAGTAGAGATGGTAGATGGTGGTCTGTGGTGGTGTAGAGATGGTAGGTGGTGGTCTGTGGTGGTGTAGAGATGGTAGGTGGTGGTCTGTGGTGGAGTAGAGATGGTAGGTGGTGGTCTGTGGTGGTGTAGAGATGGTAGGTGGTGGTCTGTGTGGTGTAGAGATGGTAGGTGGTGGTCCGTGGTGGAGTAGAGATGGTAGGTGGTGGTCTGTGGTGGAGTAGAGATGGTAGGTGGTGGAGTAGAGACTGTAGGTGGTGGTCCGTGGTGGTGTAGAGATGGTAGGTGGTGGTCTGTGTGGTGTAGAGATGGTAGGTGGTGGTCCGTGGTGGAGTAGAGATGGTAGGTGGTGGTCTGTGGTGGAGTAGAGATGGTAGGTGGTGGAGTAGAGATGGTAGGTGGTGGTCCGTGGTGGAGTAGAGATGGTAGGTGGTGGTCTGTGGTGGAGTAGAGATGGTAGGTGGTGGTCTGTGGTGGTGTAGAGATGGTAGGTGGTGGTCTGTGGTGGTGTAGAGATGGTAGGTGGTGGTCCGTGGTGGAGTAGAGATGGTAGGTGGTGGTCTGTGGTGGAGTAGAGATGGTAGGTGGTGGAGTAGAGATGGTAGGTGGTGGTCTGTGGTGGAGTAGAGATGGTAGATGGTGGAGTAGAGATGGTCTGTGGTGGTGTAGAGATGGTAGATGGTGGTGTAGAGATGGTAGGTGGTGGTGTAGAGATGGTAGATGGTGGTCGGTGGTGGTGTTGAGATGGTAGGTGGTGGTCTGTGGTGGTGTAGAGATGGTAGGTGGTGGTCCGTGGTGGAGTAGAGATGGTAGGTGGTGGTCTGTGGTGGAGTAGAGATGGTCTGTGGTGGTGTAGAGATGGTAGGTGGTGGTGTAGAGATGGTAGATGGTGGTCTGTGGTGGAGTAGAGATGGTCTGTGGTGGAGTAGAGATGGTAGGTGGTGATGTAGAGATGGTAGGTGGTGGTGTAGAGATGGTAGGTGGTGGTGTAGAGATGGTAGATGGTGGTCTGTGGTGGTGTTGAGATGGTAGGTGGTGGTCTGTGGTGGTGTAGAGATGGTAGGTGGTGGTCTGTGGTGGTGTAGAGATGGTAGATGGTGGTGTAGAGATGGTAGGTGGTGGTGTAGAGATGGTAGATGGTGGTCTGTGGTGGTGTTGAGATGGTAGGTGGTGGTCTGTGGTGGTGTAGAGATGGTAGATGGTGGTCTGTGGTGGTGTTGAGATGGTAGGTGGTGGTCTGTGGTGGAGTAGAGATGGTAGATGGTGGTCTGTGGTGGTGTTGAGATGGTAGGTGGTGGTCTGTGGTAGTGTAGAGATGGTAGGTGGTGGTCCGTGGTGGAGTAGAGATGGTAGGTGGTGGTCTGTGGTGGAGTAGAGATGGTAGATGGTGGAGTAGAGATGGTAGATGGTGGAGTAGAGATGGTAGGTGGTGGTCTGTGATGGAGTAGAGATGGTAGGTGGTGGTCTGTGGTGGAGTAGAGATGGTAGGTGGTGGTCTGTGGTGGTGTAGAGATGGTAGGTGGTGGAGTAGAGATGGTAGGTGGTGGTCTGTGGTGGTGTAGAGATGGTAGGTGGTGGTCTGTGGTGGTGTAGAGATGGTAGGTGGTGGTGTAGAGATGGTAGATGGTGGAGTAGAGATGGTAGGTGGTGGTCTGTGATGGAGTAGAGATGGTAGGTGGTGGAGTAGAGATGGTAGGTGGTGGTCTGTGGTGGAGTAGAGATGGTAGGTGGTGGTCTGTGGTGGTGTAGAGATGGTAGGTGGTGGTCTGTGGTGGAGTAGAGATGGTAGGTGGTGGTCTGTGGTGGTGTAGAGATGGTAGGTGGTGGTGTAGAGATGGTAGATGGTGGAGTAGAGATGGTAGATGGTGGTCTGTGGTGGAGTAGAGATGGTAGGTGGTGGTCTGTAATGGTGTAGAGATGGTAGGTGGTGATCTGTGGTGGAGTAGAGATGGTAGGTGGTGGTGTAGAGATGGTAGGTGGAGGTGTAGAGACGGTAGGTGGTGGAGTAGAGATGGTAGGTGGTGGTCTGTGGTGGAGTAGAAATGGTAGGTGTTGGTCTGTGGTGGAGTAGAGATGGTAGATGGTGGTCTGTGGTGGAGTAGAGATGGTAGGTGGTGGTCCGTGGTGGAGTAGAGATGGTAGATGGTGGTCTGTGGTGGTGTAGAGATGTTAGGTGTTGGTCTGTGGTGGCGTAGAGATGGTAGGTGGTGGTCTGTGGTGGAGTAGAGATGGTAGGTGGTGGTCTGTGGTGGTGTAGAGATGGTAGATGGTGGAGTACAGATGTTAGGTGGTGGAGTAGAGATGGTAGGTGGTGGTCTGTGGTGGTGTAGAGATGGTAGGTGGTGGAGTAGAGATGGTAGGTGGTGGTCTGTGGTGGTGTAGAGATGGTACGTGGTGGTCTGTGGTGGTGTAGAGATGGTAGGTGGTGGTGTAGAGATGGTAGATGGTGGAGTAGAGATGGTAGGTGGTGGTCTGTGATGGAGTAGAGATGGTGGCGGTGGTCTGTGGTGGTGTAGAGATGGTAGGTGGTGGAGTAGAGATGGTAGGTGGTGGTCTGTGGTGGTGTAGAGATGGTACGTGGTGGTCTGTGGTGGTGTAGAGATGGTAGGTGGTGGTGTAGAGATGGTAGATGGTGGAGTAGAGATGGTAGGTGGTGGTCTGTGATGGAGTAGAGATGGTAGGTGGTGGTCTGTGGTGGTGTAGAGATGGTAGGTGGTGGAGTAGAGATGGTAGGTGGTGGTCTGTGGTGGAGTAGAGATGGTAGGTGGTGGTCTGTGGTGGAGTAGAGATGGTAGGTGGTGGTCTGTGGTGGAGTAGAGATGGTAGGTGGTGGTCTGTGGTGGTGTAGAGATGGTAGGTGGTGGTCTGTGGTGGTGTAGAGATGGTAGATGGTGGTCTGTGGTGGTGTAGAGATGGTAGGTGGTGGAGTAGAGATGGTAGGTGGTGGTCTGTGGTGGTGTAGAGATGGTAGATGGTGGAGTAGAGATGGTAAGTTGTGGTCTGTGGTGGAGTAGAGATGGTAGATGGTGGTCTGTGGTGGTGTAGAGATGGTAGGTGGTGGAGTAGAGATGGTAGGTGGTGGTCTGTGGTGGTGTAGAGATGTTAGATGGTGGAGTAGAGATGGTAAGTTGTGTTCTGTGGTGGAGTAGAGATGGTAGATGGTGGAGTAGAGATGGTAGGTGGTGTTCTGTGGTGGTCTAGAAAGGGTAGCCAATCAGAAGCCCTCTGAGCTTTGGTAAATTATTTTTGTAAGCTTAATTTATTTAGGGCTTGAGTGTGTGTGTGTGTGTGTGTGTGTGTGTGTGTGTGTGTGTGTGTGTGTGTGTGTGTGTGTGTGTGTGTGTGTGGTTAATCATTATTGTGTAATGTAGAGATGGTAGGTGGTGGTCTGTGGTGGAGTAGAGATGGTAGGTGGTGGTCTGTGGTGGAGTAGAGATGGTAGATGGTGTTCTGTGGTGGAGTAGAGATGGTAGATGGTGGAGTAGAGATGGTAGGTGGTGGAGTAGAGATGGTAGATGGTGGAGTAGAGATGGTATGTGGTGGAGTAGAGATGGTAGATGGTGGTCTGTGGTGGTGTAGAGATGGTAGGTGGTGGAGTAGAGATGGTAGGTGGTGGAGTAGAGATGGTAGATGGTGGAGTAGAGATGGTAGGTGGTGGAGTAGAGATGGTTGGTGGTGGTCTGTGGTGGAGTAGAGATGGTAGGTGGTGGTCTGTGATGGTGTAGAGATGGTAGGTGGTGGTCTGTGGTGGAGTACAGATGGTAGATGGTGGTCTGTGGTGGAGTACAGATGGTAGATGGTGGTGTAGAGATGGTAGGTGGTGGTCTGTGGTGGAATAGAGATGGTAGGTGGTGGTCTGTAGTGATGTAGAGATGGTAGATGGTGGAGTAGAGATTGTAGGTGGTGGAGTAGAGATGGTAGGTGGTGGAGTAGAGATGGTAGATGGTGGAGTAGAGATGGTAGGTGGTGGAGTAGAGATGATAGGTGGTGGATTAGAGATGGTAGGTGGTGGAGTAGAGATGGTAGGTGGTGGAGTAGAGATGGTAGGTGGTGGAGTAGAGAAGGTAGGTGGTGGAGTAGAGATGGTAGGTGGTGGAGTAGAGATGGTAGGTGGTGGTCTGTGGTGGAGTAGAGATGGTAGATGGTGGTCCGTTGTGGAGTAGAGATGGTAGGTGGTGGTCTGTGGTGGAGTAGAGATGGTAGGTCGTGGTCTGTGGTGGAGTAGAGATGGTAGGTGGTGGTCTGTGGTGGTGTAGAGATGGTAGGTGGTGGTCTGTGATGGTGTAGAGATGGTAGGTAGTCGGTCTGTGGTGGAGTAGAGATGGTAGGTGGTGGTCTGTGGTGGAGTAGAGATGGTAGGTGGTGGTCCGTGGTGGAGTATAGATGGTAGGTGGTGGTCTGTGGTGGAGTATAGATGGTAGGTGGTGGTCTGTGGTGGTGTAGAGATGGTAGGTGGTGGTCTGTGATGGTGTAGAGATGGTAGGTAGTCGGTCTGTGGTGGAGTAGAGATGGTAGGTGGTGGTCTGTGGTGGAGTAGAGATGGTAGATGGTGGTCTGTGGTGGAGTAGAGATGGTAGGTGGTGGTCTGTGGTGGAGTAGAGATGGTTGGTGGTGGTCTGTGGGGGGAGTAGAGATGGTAGGTGGTGATCCGTGGTGGAGTAGAGATGGTAGGTGGTGGTCTGTGGTGGAGTAGAGATGGTAGGTGGTGGAGTAGAGATGGTAGGTGGTGGTCTGTGGTGGAGTAGAGATGGTAGGTGGTGGTCTGTGGTGGAGTAGAGATGGTAGATGGTGGTGTAGAGATGGTAGGTGGTGGTCTGTGGTGGAGTAGAGATGGTAGGTGGTGGTCTGTAGTGATGTAGAGATGGTAGATGGTGGAGTAGAGATTGTAGGTGGTGGAGTAGAGATGGTAGGTGGTGGAGTAGAGATGGTAGATGGTGGAGTAGAGATGGTAGGTGGTGGAGTAGAGATGATAGGTGGTGGATTAGAGATGGTAGGTGGTGGAGTAGAGATGGTAGGTGGTGGAGTAGAGATGGTAGGTGGTGGAGTAGAGATGGTAGGTGGTGGAGTAGAGATGGTAGGTGGTGGTCTGTGGTGGAGTAGAGATGGTAGATGGTGGTCCGTTGTGGAGTAGAGATGGTAGGTGGTGGTCTGTGGTGGTGTAGAGATGGTAGGTGGTGGTCCGTGGTGGAGTAGAGATGGTAGGTGGTGGTCTGTGGTGGAGTAGAGATGGTAGGTGGTGGTCTGTGGTGGTGTAGAGATGGTAGGTGGTGGTCTGTGTGGTGTAGAGATGGTAGGTGGTGGTCCGTGGTGGAGTAGAGATGGTAGGTGGTGGTCTGTGGTGGAGTAGAGATGGTAGGTGGTGGAGTAGAGACTGTAGGTGGTGGTCCGTGGTGGTGTAGAGATGGTAGGTGGTGGTCTGTGTGGTGTAGAGATGGTAGGTGGTGGTCCGTGGTGGAGTAGAGATGGTAGGTGGTGGTCTGTGGTGGAGTAGAGATGGTAGGTGGTGGAGTAGAGATGGTAGGTGGTGGTCCGTGGTGGAGTAGAGATGGTAGGTGGTGGTCTGTGGTGGAGTAGAGATGGTAGGTGGTGGTCTGTGGTGGTGTAGAGATGGTAGGTGGTGGTCTGTGGTGGTGTAGAGATGGTAGGTGGTGGTCCGTGGTGGAGTAGAGATGGTAGGTGGTGGTCTGTGGTGGAGTAGAGATGGTAGGTGGTGGAGTAGAGATGGTAGGTGGTGGTCTGTGGTGGAGTAGAGATGGTAGATGGTGGAGTAGAGATGGTCTGTGGTGGTGTAGAGATGGTAGATGGTGGTGTAGAGATGGTAGGTGGTGGTGTAGAGATGGTAGATGGTGGTCGGTGGTGGTGTTGAGATGGTAGGTGGTGGTCTGTGGTGGTGTAGAGATGGTAGGTGGTGGTCCGTGGTGGAGTAGAGATGGTAGGTGGTGGTCTGTGGTGGAGTAGAGATGGTCTGTGGTGGTGTAGAGATGGTAGGTGGTGGTGTAGAGATGGTAGATGGTGGTCTGTGGTGGAGTAGAGATGGTCTGTGGTGGAGTAGAGATGGTAGGTGGTGATGTAGAGATGGTAGGTGGTGGTGTAGAGATGGTAGGTGGTGGTGTAGAGATGGTAGATGGTGGTCTGTGGTGGTGTTGAGATGGTAGGTGGTGGTCTGTGGTGGTGTAGAGATGGTAGGTGGTGGTCTGTGGTGGTGTAGAGATGGTAGATGGTGGTGTAGAGATGGTAGGTGGTGGTGTAGAGATGGTAGATGGTGGTCTGTGGTGGTGTTGAGATGGTAGGTGGTGGTCTGTGGTGGTGTAGAGATGGTAGATGGTGGTCTGTGGTGGTGTTGAGATGGTAGGTGGTGGTCTGTGGTGGAGTAGAGATGGTAGATGGTGGTCTGTGGTGGTGTTGAGATGGTAGGTGGTGGTCTGTGGTAGTGTAGAGATGGTAGGTGGTGGTCCGTGGTGGAGTAGAGATGGTAGGTGGTGGTCTGTGGTGGAGTAGAGATGGTAGATGGTGGAGTAGAGATGGTAGATGGTGGAGTAGAGATGGTAGGTGGTGGTCTGTGATGGAGTAGAGATGGTAGGTGGTGGTCTGTGGTGGAGTAGAGATGGTAGGTGGTGGTCTGTGGTGGTGTAGAGATGGTAGGTGGTGGAGTAGAGATGGTAGGTGGTGGTCTGGTGGTGTAGAGATGGTAGGTGGTGGTCTGTGGTGGTGTAGAGATGGTAGGTGGTGGTGTAGAGATGGTAGATGGTGGAGTAGAGATGGTAGGTGGTGGTCTGTGATGGAGTAGAGATGGTAGGTGGTGGAGTAGAGATGGTAGGTGGTGGTCTGTGGTGGAGTAGAGATGGTAGGTGGTGGTCTGTGGTGGTGTAGAGATGGTAGGTGGTGGTCTGTGGTGGAGTAGAGATGGTAGGTGGTGGTCTGTGGTGGTGTAGAGATGGTAGGTGGTGGTGTAGAGATGGTAGATGGTGGAGTAGAGATGGTAGATGGTGGTCTGTGGTGGAGTAGAGATGGTAGGTGGTGGTCTGTAATGGTGTAGAGATGGTAGGTGGTGATCTGTGGTGGAGTAGAGATGGTAGGTGGTGGTGTAGAGATGGTAGGTGGAGGTGTAGAGATGGTAGGTGGTGGAGTAGAGATGGTAGGTGTTGGTCTGTGGTGGAGTAGAGATGGTAGATGGTGGTCTGTGGTGGAGTAGAGATGGTAGGTGGTGGTCCGTGGTGGAGTAGAGATGGTAGATGGTGGTCTGTGGTGGTGTAGAGATGGTAGGTGTTGGTCTGTGGTGGCGTAGAGATGGTAGGTGGTGGTCTGTGGTGGTGTAGAGATGGTAGGTGGTGGTCTGTGGTGGTGTAGAGATGGTAGGTGGTGGTGTAGAGATGGTAGATGGTGGTCTGTGGTGGTGTAGAGATGGTAGGTGTTGGTCTGTGGTGGCGTAGAGATGGTAGGTGGTGGTCTGTGGTGGTGTAGAGATGGTAGGTGGTGGTCTGTGGTGGTGTAGAGATGGTAGATGGTGGAGTACAGATGTTAGGTGGTGGAGTAGAGATGGTAGGTGGTGGTCTGTGGTGGTGTAGAGATGGTAGGTGGTGGAGTAGAGATGGTAGGTGGTGGTCTGTGGTGGTGTAGAGATGGTACGTGGTGGTCTGTGGTGGTGTAGAGATGGTAGGTGGTGGTGTAGAGATGGTAGATGGTGGAGTAGAGATGGTAGGTGGTGGAGTAGAGATGGTTGGTGGTGGTCTGTGGTGGAGTAGAGATGGTAGGTGGTGGTCTGTGATGGTGTAGAGATGGTAGGTGGTGGTCTGTGGTGGAGTACAGATGGTAGATGGTGGTCTGTGGTGGAGTACAGATAGTAGATGGTGGTGTAGAGATGGTAGGTGGTGGTCTGTGGTGGAATAGAGATGGTAGGTGGTGGTCTGTAGTGATGTAGAGATGGTAGATGGTGGAGTAGAGATTGTAGGTGGTGGAGTAGAGATGGTAGGTGGTGGAGTAGAGATGGTAGATGGTGGAGTAGAGATGGTAGGTGGTGGAGTAGAGATGATAGGTGGTGGATTAGAGATGGTAGGTGGTGGAGTAGAGATGGTAGGTGGTGGAGTAGAGATGGTAGGTGGTGGAGTAGAGAAGGTAGGTGGTGGAGTAGAGATGGTAGGTGGTGGAGTAGAGATGGTAGGTGGTGGTCTGTGGAGTAGAGATGGTAGATGGTGGTCCGTTGTGGAGTAGAGATGGTAGGTGGTGGTCTGTGGTGGAGTAGAGATGGTAGGTCGTGGTCTGTGGTGGAGTAGAGATGGTAGGTGGTGGTCTGTGGTGGTGTAGAGATGGTAGGTGGTGGTCTGTGATGGTGTAGAGATGGTAGGTAGTCGGTCTGTGGTGGAGTAGAGATGGTAGGTGGTGGTCTGTGGTGGAGTAGAGATGGTAGGTGGTGGTCCGTGGTGGAGTATAGATGGTAGGTGGTGGTCTGTGGTGGAGTATAGATGGTACGTGGTGGTCTGTGGTGGTGTAGAGATGGTAGGTGGTGGTCTGTGATGGTGTAGAGATGGTAGGTAGTCGGTCTGTGGTGGAGTAGAGATGGTAGGTGGTGGTCTGTGGTGGAGTAGAGATGGTAGATGGTGGTCTGTGGTGGAGTAGAGATGGTAGGTGGTGGTCTGTGGTGGAGTAGAGATGGTTGGTGGTGGTCTGTGGGGGAGTAGAGATGGTAGGTGGTGATCCGTGGTGGAGTAGAGATGGTAGGTGGTGGTCTGTGGTGGAGTAGAGATGGTAGGTGGTGGAGTAGAGATGGTAGGTGGTGGTCTGTGGTGGAGTAGAGATGGTAGGTGGTGGTCTGTGGTGGAGTAGAGATGGTAGATGGTGGTGTAGAGATGGTAGGTGGTGGTCTGTGGTGGAGTAGAGATGGTAGGTGGTGGTCTGTAGTGATGTAGAGATGGTAGATGGTGGAGTAGAGATTGTAGGTGGTGGAGTAGAGATGGTAGGTGGTGGAGTAGAGATGGTAGATGGTGGAGTAGAGATGGTAGGTGGTGGAGTAGAGATGATAGGTGGTGGATTAGAGATGGTAGGTGGTGGAGTAGAGATGGTAGGTGGTGGAGTAGAGATGGTAGGTGGTGGAGTAGAGATGGTAGGTGGTGGAGTAGAGATGGTAGGTGGTGGAGTAGAGATGGTAGGTGGTGGTCTGTGGTGGAGTAGAGATGGTAGATGGTGGTCCGTTGTGGAGTAGAGATGGTAGGTGGTGGTCTGTGGTGGTGTAGAGATGGTAGGTGGTGGTCCGTGGTGGAGTAGAGATGGTAGGTGGTGGTCTGTGGTGGAGAGAGATGGTAGGTGGTGGTCTGTGGTGGTGTAGAGATGGTAGGTGGTGGTCTGTGTGGTGTAGAGATGGTAGGTGGTGGTCCGTGGTGGAGTAGAGATGGTAGGTGGTGGTCTGTGGTGGAGTAGAGATGGTAGGTGGTGGAGTAGAGACTGTAGGTGGTGGTCCGTGGTGGTGTAGAGATGGTAGGTGGTGGTCTGTGTGGTGTAGAGATGGTAGGTGGTGGTCCGTGGTGGAGTAGAGATGGTAGGTGGTGGTCTGTGGTGGAGTAGAGATGGTAGGTGGTGGAGTAGAGATGGTAGGTGGTGGTCCGTGGTGGAGTAGAGATGGTAGGTGGTGGTCTGTGGTGGAGTAGAGATGGTAGGTGGTGGTCTGTGGTGGTGTAGAGATGGTAGGTGGTGGTCTGTGGTGGTGTAGAGATGGTAGGTGGTGGTCCGTGGTGGAGTAGAGATGGTAGGTGGTGGTCTGTGGTGGAGTAGAGATGGTAGGTGGTGGAGTAGAGATGGTAGGTGGTGGTCTGTGGTGGAGTAGAGATGGTAGATGGTGGAGTAGAGATGGTCTGTGGTGGTGTAGAGATGGTAGATGGTGGTGTAGAGATGGTAGGTGGTGGTGTAGAGATGGTAGATGGTGGTCGGTGGTGGTGTTGAGATGGTAGGTGGTGGTCTGTGGTGGTGTAGAGATGGTAGGTGGTGGTCCGTGGTGGAGTAGAGATGGTAGGTGGTGGTCTGTGGTGGAGTAGAGATGGTCTGTGGTGGTGTAGAGATGGTAGGTGGTGGTGTAGAGATGGTAGATGGTGGTCTGTGGTGGAGTAGAGATGGTCTGTGGTGAGTAGAGATGGTAGGTGGTGATGTAGAGATGGTAGGTGGTGGTGTAGAGATGGTAGGTGGTGGTGTAGAGATGGTAGATGGTGGTCTGTGGTGGTGTTGAGATGGTAGGTGGTGGTCTGTGGTGGTGTAGAGATGGTAGGTGGTGGTCTGTGGTGGTGTAGAGATGGTAGATGGTGGTGTAGAGATGGTAGGTGGTGGTGTAGAGATGGTAGATGGTGGTCTGTGGTGGTGTTGAGATGGTAGGTGGTGGTCTGTGGTGGTGTAGAGATGGTAGATGGTGGTCTGTGGTGGTGTTGAGATGGTAGGTGGTGGTCTGTGGTGGAGTAGAGAGATGGTAGATGGTGGTCTGTGGTGGTGTTGAGATGGTAGGTGGTGGTCTGTGGTAGTGTAGAGATGGTAGGTGGTGGTCCGTGGTGGAGTAGAGATGGTAGGTGGTGGTCTGTGGTGGAGTAGAGATGGTAGATGGTGGGTAGAGATGGTAGATGGTGGAGTAGAGATGGTAGGTGGTGGTCTGTGATGGAGTAGAGATGGTAGGTGGTGGTCTGTGGTGGAGTAGAGATGGTAGGTGGTGGTCTGTGGTGGTGTAGAGATGGTAGGTGGTGGAGTAGAGATGGTAGGTGGTGGTCTGTGGTGGTGTAGAGATGGTAGGTGGTGGTCTGTGGTGGTGTAGAGATGGTAGGTGGTGGTGTAGAGATGGTAGATGGTGGAGTAGAGATGGTAGGTGGTGGTCTGTGATGGAGTAGAGATGGTAGGTGGTGGAGTAGAGATGGTAGGTGGTGGTCTGTGGTGGAGTAGAGATGGTAGGTGGTGGTCTGTGGTGGTGTAGAGATGGTAGGTGGTGGTCTGTGGTGGAGTAGAGATGGTAGGTGGTGGTCTGTGGTGGTGTAGAGATGGTAGGTGGTGGTGTAGAGATGGTAGATGGTGGAGTAGAGATGGTAGATGGTGGTCTGTGGTGGAGTAGAGATGGTAGGTGGTGGTCTGTAATGGTGTAGAGATGGTAGGTGGTGATCTGTGGTGGAGTAGAGATGGTAGGTGGTGGTGTAGAGATGGTAGGTGGAGGTGTAGAGATGGTAGGTGGTGGAGTAGAGATGGTAGGTGGTGGTCTGTGGTGGAGTAGAAATGGTAGGTGGTGGAGTAGAGATGGTAGGTGTTGGTCTGTGGTGGAGTAGAGATGGTAGATGGTGGTCTGTGGTGGAGTAGAGATGGTAGGTGGTGGTCCGTGGTGGAGTAGAGATGGTAGATGGTGGTCTGTGGTGGTGTAGAGATGGTAGGTGTTGGTCTGTGGTGGCGTAGAGATGGTAGGTGGTGGTCTGTGGTGGTGTAGAGATGGTAGGTGGTGGTCTGTGGTGGTGTAGAGATGGTAGATGGTGGAGTACAGATGTTAGGTGGTGGAGTAGAGATGGTAGGTGGTGGTCTGTGGTGGTGTAGAGATGGTAGGTGGTGGAGTAGAGATGGTAGGTGGTGGTCTGTGGTGGTGTAGAGATGGTACGTGGTGGTCTGTGGTGGTGTAGAGATGGTAGGTGGTGGTGTAGAGATGGTAGATGGTGGAGTAGAGATGGTAGGTGGTGGTCTGTGATGGAGTAGAGATGGTAGGCGGTGGTCTGTGGTGGTGTAGAGATGGTAGGTGGTGGAGTAGAGATGGTAGGTGGTGGTCTGTGGTGGTGTAGAGATGGTACGTGGTGGTCTGTGGTGGTGTAGAGATGGTAGGTGGTGGTGTAGAGATGGTAGATGGTGGAGTAGAGATGGTAGGTGGTGGTCTGTGATGGAGTAGAGATGGTAGGTGGTGGTCTGTGGTGGTGTAGAGATGGTAGGTGGTGGAGTAGAGAGATGGTAGGTGGTGGTCTGTGGTGGAGTAGAGATGGTAGGTGGTGGTCTGTGGTGGAGAGAGATGGTAGGTGGTGGTCTGTGGTGGAGTAGAGATGGTAGGTGGTGGTCTGTGGTGGTGTAGAGATGGTAGGTGGTGGTCTGTGGTGGTGTAGAGATGGTAGATGGTGGTCTGTGGTGGTGTAGAGATGGTAGGTGGTGGAGTAGAGATGGTAGGTGGTGGTCTGTGGTGGTGTAGAGATGGTAGATGGTGGAGTAGAGATGGTAAGTTGTGGTCTGTGGTGGAGTAGAGATGGTAGATGGTGTTCTGTGGTGGAGTAGAGATGGTAGATGGTGGAGTAGAGATGGTAGGTGGTGGTCTGTTGTGATGTAGAGATGGTAGATGGTGGAGTAGAGATGGTATGTGGTGGAGTAGAGATGGTAGATGGTGGTCTGTGGTGGTGTAGAGATGGTAGGTGGTGGAGTAGAGATGGTAGGTGGTGGAGTAGAGATGGTAGATGGTGGAGTAGAGATGGTAGGTGGTGGAGTAGAGATGGTTGGTGGTGGTCTGTGGTGGAGTAGAGATGGTAGGTGGTGGTCTGTGATGGTGTAGAGATGGTAGGTGGTGGTCTGTGGTGGAGTACAGATGGTAGATGGTGGTCTGTGGTGGAGTACAGATGGTAGATGGTGGTGTAGAGATGGTAGGTGGTGGTCTGTGGTGGAATAGAGATGGTAGGTGGTGGTCTGTAGTGATGTAGAGATGGTAGATGGTGGAGTAGAGATTGTAGGTGGTGGAGTAGAGATGGTAGGTGGTGGAGTAGAGATGGTAGATGGTGGAGTAGAGATGGTAGGTGGTGGAGTAGAGATGATAGGTGGTGGATTAGAGATGGTAGGTGGTGGAGTAGAGATGGTAGGTGGTGGAGTAGAGATGGTAGGTGGTGGAGTAGAGAAGGTAGGTGGTGGAGTAGAGATGGTAGGTGGTGGAGTAGAGATGGTAGGTGGTGGTCTGTGGTGGAGTAGAGATGGTAGATGGTGGTCCGTTGTGGAGTAGAGATGGTAGGTGGTGGTCTGTGGTGGAGTAGAGATGGTAGGTCGTGGTCTGTGGTGGAGTAGAGATGGTAGGTGGTGGTCTGTGGTGGTGTAGAGATGGTAGGTGGTGGTCTGTGATGGTGTAGAGATGGTAGGTAGTCGGTCTGTGGTGGAGTAGAGATGGTAGGTGGTGGTCTGTGGTGGAGTAGAGATGGTAGGTGGTGGTCCGTGGTGGAGTATAGATGGTAGGTGGTGGTCTGTGGTGGAGTATAGATGGTAGGTGGTGGTCTGTGGTGGTGTAGAGATGGTAGGTGGTGGTCTGTGATGGTGTAGAGATGGTAGGTAGTCGGTCTGTGGTGGAGTAGAGATGGTAGGTGGTGGTCTGTGGTGGAGTAGAGATGGTAGATGGTGGTCTGTGGTGGAGTAGAGATGGTAGGTGGTGGTCTGTGGTGGAGTAGAGATGGTTGGTGGTGGTCTGTGGGAGTAGAGATGGTAGGTGGTGATCCGTGGTGGAGTAGAGATGGTAGGTGGTGGTCTGTGGTGGAGTAGAGATGGTAGGTGGTGGAGTAGAGATGGTAGGTGGTGGTCTGTGGTGGAGTAGAGATGGTAGGTGGTGGTCTGTGGTGGAGTAGAGATGGTAGATGGTGGTGTAGAGATGGTAGGTGGTGGTCTGTGGTGGAGTAGAGATGGTAGGTGGTGGTCTGTAGTGATGTAGAGATGGTAGATGGTGGAGTAGAGATTGTAGGTGGTGGAGTAGAGATGGTAGGTGGTGGAGTAGAGATGGTAGATGGTGGAGTAGAGATGGTAGGTGGTGGAGTAGAGATGATAGGTGGTGGATTAGAGATGGTAGGTGGTGGAGTAGAGATGGTAGGTGGTGGAGTAGAGATGGTAGGTGGTGGAGTAGAGATGGTAGGTGGTGGAGTAGAGATGGTAGGTGGTGGAGTAGAGATGGTAGGTGGTGGTCTGTGGTGGAGTAGAGATGGTAGATGGTGGTCCGTTGTGGAGTAGAGATGGTAGGTGGTGGTCTGTGGTGGAGTAGAGATGGTAGGTGGTGGTCTGTGGTGGAGTAGAGATGGTAGATGGTGGTCCGTTGTGGAGTAGAGATGGTAGGTGGTGGTCTGTGGTGGAGTAGAGATGGTAGGTGGTGGTCTGTGGTGGAGTAGAGATGGTAGGTGGTGGTCTGTGGTGGTGTAGAGATGGTAGGTGGTGGTCTGTGATGGTGTAGAGATGGTAGGTAGTCGGTCTGTGGTGGAGTAGAGATGGTAGGTGGTGGTCTGTGGTGGAGTAGAGATGGTATGTGGTGGTCCGTGGTGGAGTATAGATGGTAGGTGGTGGTCTGTGGTGGAGTATAGATGGTAGGTGGTGGTCTGTGGTGGTGTAGAGATGGTAGGTGGTGGTCTGTGATGGTGTAGAGATGGTAGGTAGTCGGTCTGTGGTGGAGTAGAGATGGTAGGTGGTGGAGTAGAGATGGTAGGTGGTGGTCTGTGGTGGAGTAGAGATGGTAGGTGGTGGTCTGTGGTGGAGTAGAGATGGTAGATGGTGGTGTAGAGATGGTAGGTGGTGGTCTGTGGTGGAGTAGAGATGGTAGGTGGTGGTCTGTAGTGATGTAGAGATGGTAGATGGTGGAGTAGAGATTGTAGGTGGTGGAGTAGAGATGGTAGGTGGTGGAGTAGAGATGGTAGATGGTGGAGTAGAGATGGTAGGTGGTGGAGTAGAGATGATAGGTGGTGGATTAGAGATGGTAGGTGGTGGAGTAGAGATGGTAGGTGGTGGAGTAGAGATGGTAGGTGGTGGAGTAGAGATGGTAGGTGGTGGAGTAGAGATGGTAGGTGGTGGAGTAGAGATGGTAGGTGGTGGTCTGTGGTGGAGTAGAGATGGTAGATGGTGGTCCGTTGTGGAGTAGAGATGGTAGGTGGTGGTCTGTGGTGGAGTAGAGATGGTAGGTGGTGGTCTGTGGTGGAGTAGAGCTGGTAGATGGTGGTCCGTTGTGGAGTAGAGATGGTAGGTGGTGGTCTGTGGTGGAGTAGAGATGGTATGTGGTGGTCCGTGGTGGAGTATAGATGGTAGGTGGTGGTCTGTGGTGGAGTATAGATGGTAGGTGGTGGTCTGTGGGGGAGTAGAGATGGTAGGTGGTGATCCGTGGTGCAGTAGAGATGGTAGGTGGTGGTCTGTGGTGGAGTAGAGATGGTAGGTGGTGGAGTAGAGATGGTAGGTGGTGGTCTGTGGTGGAGTAGAGATGGTAGGTGGTGGTCTGTGGTGGAGTAGAGATGGTAGATGGTGGTGTAGAGATGGTAGGTGGTGGTCTGTGGTGGAGTAGAGATGGTAGGTGGTGGTCTGTAGTGATGTAGAGATGGTAGATGGTGGAGTAGAGATTGTAGGTGGTGGAGTAGAGATGGTAGGTGGTGGAGTAGAGATGGTAGGTGGTGGAGTAGAGATGATAGGTGGTGGATTAGAGATGGTAGGTGGTGGAGTAGAGATGGTAGGTGGTGGAGTAGAGATGGTAGGTGGTGGAGTAGAGATGGTAGGTGGTGGAGTAGAGATGGTAGGTGGTGGAGTAGAGATGGTAGGTGGTGGTCTGTGGTGGAGTAGAGATGGTAGATGGTGGTCCGTTGTGGAGTAGAGATGGTAGGTGGTGGAGTAGAGATGATAGGTGGTGGATTAGAGATGGTAGGTGGTGGAGTAGAGATGGTAGGTGGTGGAGTAGAGATGGTAGGTGGTGGAGTAGAGATGGTAGGTGGTGGAGTAGAGATGGTAGGTGGTGGAGTAGAGATGGTAGGTGGTGGTCTGTGGTGGAGTAGAGATGGTAGATGGTGGTCCGTTGTGGAGTAGAGATGGTAGGTGGTGGTCTGTGGTGGAGTAGAGATGGTAGGTGGTGGTCTGTGGTGGAGTAGAGATGGTAGGTGGTGGTCTGTGGTGGTGTAGAGATGGTAGGTGGTGGTCTGTGATGGTGTAGAGATGGTAGGTAGTCGGTCTGTGGTGGAGTAGAGATGGTAGGTGGTGGTCTGTGGTGGAGTAGAGATGGTATGTGGTGGTCCGTGGTGGAGTATAGATGGTAGGTGGTGGTCTGTGGTGGAGTATAGATGGTAGGTGGTGGTCTGTGGTGGTGTAGAGATGGTAGGTGGTGGTCTGTGATGGTGTAGAGATGGTAGGTAGTCGGTCTGTGGTGGAGTAGAGATGGTAGGTGGTGGTCTGTGGTGGAGTAGAGATGGTAGATGGTTGTCTGTGGTGGAGTAGAGATGGTAGGTGGTGGTCTGTGGTGGAGTAGAGATGGTTGGTGGTGGTCTGTGGTGGAGTAGAGATGGTAGGTGGTGATCCGTGGTGGAGTAGAGATGGTAGGTGGTGGTCTGTGGTGGAGTAGAGATGGTAGGTGGTGGAGTAGAGATGGTAGGTGGTGGTCTGTGGTGGAGTAGAGATGGTAGGTGGTGGTCTGTGGTGGAGTAGAGATGGTAGATGGTGTTCTGTGGTGGAGTAGAGATGGTAGATGGTGGAGTAGAGATGGTAGGTGGTGGTCTGTTGTGATGTAGAGATGGTAGATGGTGGAGTAGAGATGGTAGGTGGTGGTCTGTGATGGTGTAGAGATGGTAGGTGGTGGTCTGTTGTGATGTAGAGATGGTAGATGGTGGAGTAGAGATGGTAGGTGGTGGTCTGTGATGGTGTAGAGATGGTAGGTGGTGGTCTGTGGTGGTGTAGAGATGGTAGGTGGTGGTCTGTGGTGGAGTAGAGATGGTAGATGGTGGTCTGTGGTGGTGTAGAGATGGTAGGTGGTGGAGTAGAGATGGTAGGTGGTGGTCTGTGGTGGAGTAGAGATGGTAGCTGGTGGTCTGTGGTGGAGTAGAGATGGTAGGTGGTGGTCTGTGGTGGTGTAGAGATGGTAGGTGGTGGTCTGTGGTGGTGTAGAGATGGTAGGTGGTGGTCTGTGGTGGAGTAGAGATGGTAGGTGGTGGTCTGTGGTGGAGTAGAGATGGTAGGTGGTGGTCTGTGGTGGAGTAGAGATGGTAGGTGGTGGTCTGTGGTGGTGTAGAGATGGTAGGTGGTGGTCTGTGGTGGTGTAGAGATGGTAGATGGTGGTCTGTGGTGGTGTAGAGATGGTAGGTGGTGGAGTAGAGATGGTAGGTGGTGGTCTGTGGTGGTGTAGAGATGGTAGATGGTGGAGTAGAGATGGTAAGTTGTGGTCTGTGGTGGAGTAGAGATGGTAGATGGTGGTCTGTGGTGGTGTAGAGATGGTAGGTGGTGGAGTAGAGATGGTAGGTGGTGGTCTGTGGTGGAGTAGAGATGGTAGGTGGTGGAGTAGAGATGGTAGGTGGTGGTCTGTGGTGGAGTAGAGATGGTAGGTGGTGGTCTGTGGTGGAGTAGAGATGGTAGGTGGTGGTCTGTGGTGGTGTAGAGATGGTAGATGGTGGAGTAGAGATGGTAAGTTGTGTTCTGTGGTGGAGTAGAGATGGTAGATGGTGGAGTAGAGATGGTAGGTGGTGTTCTGTGGTGGTCTAGAAAGGGTAGCCAATCAGAAGCCCTCTGAGCTTTGGTAAATTATTTTTGTAAGCTTAATTTATTTAGGGCTTGAGTGTGTGTGTGTGTGTGTGTGTGTGTGTGTGTGTGTGTGTGTGTGTGTGTGTGCGTGTGTG
This sequence comes from Oncorhynchus nerka, assembly GCF_034236695.1. Lineage (NCBI taxonomy): Eukaryota > Metazoa > Chordata > Actinopteri > Salmoniformes > Salmonidae > Oncorhynchus > Oncorhynchus nerka. Next base: position 22,686 of record NW_027039112.1, read on the forward strand.
TGTGTGTGTGTGTGGTTAATCATTATTGTGTAATGTTCTAAACCCTACCCAACATGCTATCCATCCAGAACGCACACACACACACACACACACACACACACACACACACACACACACACACACACACACACACACACACACACACACACACACACACACACACACACACACACATATAACTCCCAGCGACCCCCAGCCCTGGCGTCTGTGGGGTAAAGATCAATGCTGTCCACCCAGTACGCACGTGCACACACATAAGTACACACAAACACACACACACACACACACACACACACACACACACACACACATAAGTACACGCTGACACATTCAGACACACACACACACACACACACACACACACACGCTGACACATTCAGACATATATACTGCTCTCCTTGGAGGCACCATTGATCTTTACCCTACAGACGCCAGGACTGGGGGCCGCTGGGAGTTATTTGTGTGTGTGTGTGTGTGTGTCTGTGTGTGTGTGTGTGTGTGTGTGTGTGTGTGTGTGTGTGTGTGTCTACAGCAGTCCTTGTAGAGGTATACATCAGGGGGTCGAATAATACTCTCACTGCAGCTGGAGGACACCTAGAGCCCTCAGGGCCAACACACACACACACACACACACACACACACACACACACACTTCCCTCCTTGGAAACACCACTGAGCTTTACCCTACAGAGGCTGTGGGCTGGTTCAAATCAAATCAAATCAAACATCAAATCAAATCAAATTTTAGTGGTCACATACAGTGCCTTGCGAAAGTATTCGGCCCGCTTGAACTTTGCGACCTTTTGCCACATTTCAGGCTTCAAAACATAAAGATATAAAACTGTATTTTTTTGTGAAGAATCAACAACTCTCTGATCTGGAGGACACAATCATGAAGTGGAACGACATTTATTGGATATTTCAAACTTTTTTAACAAATCAAAAACTGAAAAATTGGGCGTGGAAAATGCTGCTGCGCCTTCCTCACGACGTGTACGCCGAGGAACTTAAAACTTACTACCCTCTCCACTACTGTTCCATCGATGTGGACGGGGGGTGTTCCCTCTGCTGTTTCCTGAAGTCCACAATCATCTCCTTAGTTTGGTTGACGTTGAGTGTGAGGTTATTTTCCTGACACCACACTCAGAGGGCCCTCACCTCCTCCCTGTAGGCCGTCTCGTCGTTGTTGGTAATCAAGCCTACCACTGTTGTGTCGTCCGCAAACTTGATGATTGAGTTGGAGGCGTGCGTGGCCACGCAATCGTGGGTGAACAGGGAGTACAGGAGAGGGCTCAGAACGCATCCTTGTGGGGCCCCAGTGTTGAGGATCAGCGGGGTGGAGATGTTGTTACCTACCCACACCACCTGGGGGCGGCCCGTCAGGAAGTCCAGTACCCAGTTGCACAGGGCAGGGTCGAGACCCAGGGTCTCGAGCTTGATGACGAGTTTGAAGGGTACTATGGTGTTAAATGCTGAGCTGTAGTCGATGAACAGCATTCTCACATAGGTATTCCTCTTGTCCAGATGGGTTAGGGCAGTGTGCAGTGTGGTTGAGATTGCATCGTCTGTGGACCTATTTGGGCGGTAAGCAAATTGGAGTGGGTCTAGGGTGTCAGGTAGGGTGGAGGTGATACGGTCCTTGACTAGTCTCTCAAAGCACTTCATGATGACGGAAGTGAGTGCTACGGGGCGGTAGTCGTTTAGCTCAGTTACCTTAGCTTTCTTGGGAACAGGAACAATGGTGGCCCTCTTGAAGCATGTGGGAACAGCAGACTGGTATAGGAATTGATTGAATATGTCCGTAAACACACCAGCCAGCTGGTCTGCGCATGCTCTGAGGGCGCGGCTGGGGATGCCGTCTGGGCCTGCAGCCTTGCGAGGGTTGACACGTTTAAATGTTTTCCTCACGTCAGCTGCAGTGAAGGAGAGTCCACATGTTTTAGTTGCAGGCCGTGTCAGTGGCACTGTATTGTCCTCAAAGCGGGCAAAAAAGTTATTTAGTCTGCCTGGTAGCAAGACATCCTGGTCCGTGACGGGCTGGTTTTCTTTTTGTAATCCGTGATTGACTGTAGACCCTGCCACATACCTCTTGTGTCTGAGCCGTTGAATTGAGATTCTACTTTGTCTCTATACTGAGGCTTAGCTTGTTTGATTGCCTTGCGGAGGGAATAGCTACACTGTTTGTATTCGGTCATGTTTCCGGTCACCCTGATTAAAAGCAGTGGTTCACGCTTTCAGTTTCACGCGAATGCTGCCATCAATACACGGTTTCTGGTTTGGGAATGTTTTAATCGTTGCTATGGGAACGACATCTTCAACGCACGTTCTAATGAACTCGTGTATGTGGAGAGCCTGCGGGGTGGAGAAGCTGGAGGGCAAAGGGAGGCTGGAGGGAAAACTCACTAAACAGAGAACATCCCTGGTCATCCCTACTGCCTCTGATCTGGAGGACTCACTAAACAGAGAACATCCCTGGTCATCCCTACTGCCTCTGATCTGGAGGACTCACTAAACAGAGAACATCCCTGGTCATCCCTACTGCCTCTGATCTGGAGGACTCACTAAACAGAGAACATCCCTGGTCATCCCTACTGCCTCTGATCTGGAGGACTCACTAAACAGAGAACATCCCTGGTCATCCCTACTGCCTCTGATCTGGAGGACTCACTAAACAGAGAACATCCCTGGTCATCCCTACTGCCTCTGATCTGGAGGACTCACTAAACAGAGAACATCCCTGGTCATCCCTACCTCATCTAATCTGGAGGACTCACTAAACATAGAACATCCCTGGTCATCCCTACTGCCTCTGATCTGGAGGACTCACTGAACAGAGAACATCCCTGGCCTCTGATCTGGAGGACTCACTGAACAGAGAACATCCCTGGTCATCCCTACTGCCTCTGATCTGGAGGACTCACTAAACAGAGAACATCCCTGGTCATCCCTACTGCCTCTGATCTGGAGGACTCACTAAACAGAGAACATCCCTGGTCATCCCTACTGCCTCTGATCTGGAGGACTCACTAAACAGAGAACATCCCTGGTCATCCCTACTGCCTCTGATCTGGAGGACTCACTAAACAGAGAACATCCCTGGTCATCCCTACTGGACTAAACTAGAAGGAATTTGAAATTATTTATACTTTTACTTTTGATACTTAAATATATATTTTATTTATTTTATATATATATTTATTTTAAACGAAGGTTTAAACACAAATGCTTCGTATATTATATTTGAGTGTAAAAAATATTTTAAAACAATTGTACCGTCTAGTTTCTTTAATTTGAAATGATTTATACTTTTAGTTTTAATTTTGATACTTAATTATATTTAAAACCAAATACTTTTAGGCTTTTACTCAAGTAGTATTTTACTGGGTGACTTTCCCTTTTACTTCATTTTCTATTAAGGGATCTTTACTTTTACTCAAGTATGACAAATATTTTCTACAACTTCCTGATTACAAAAACTGGTCCAATCATATCCCATACGAGTCCTTTATACAAAAAGACTAATCACGCCATACTGCATAAGGTTCGGAGTTTTACCTGGTGATCTGGAAAAACTACGAGTCCCAGAAGAAAGTGGCCTCTGATGGTGTTGCTGTGTATTGAGAGAGAGAGAGAGAGAGAGAGAGAGAGAGAGAGAGAGAGAAAGAAAGAAAGAAAGAAAGAAAGAAAGAAAGAAAGACAGACAGAAAGTGTGAGAATCTTGTTTCTGGCAAAACATATTATTTCTTCGCATGAATCAAAATCAAACAATTTACCAGCAAGATAAACAGTCATGTCATTCAGAAATGTGTAAACAGAGTTGTGAAGGCTGTGGTAAACAGACACCAGCTCTTAAATGATGATGGACTCCATGCTGTACCACACACACACACACACACACACACACACACACACACACACACACACACACACACACACACACACACACACACACACACACACACACACACACACACACACACACACACACACACACTGATCTCTGCTCGTCTCTATGTAACAGTGATCTCTATCTAAGCAGGTTAACCGGTGTTTTTTTATGTGAAGGTGTTGATTCAGGGGGAGAGGCGTGTTTTAGCTCCTCTGCTGTCATGGGCCAACGCACCAATAGCTTCTTGGCAGAGAAAGTATCACACACATAGAGGAGGGATACATGTTCTGTACTGCCTTTTGACCCCTCTGACCCCTCAGTGAACTCTGTCTCTCTCTCTCTCTCTCTCTCTCTCTCATCTCTCTCTCTCTTTGTAAGCCTCTGTTATTTCTTGTTTTGTTGGCGACATTCAAAATAAAAGGAAAATGTACGCTCACCACGCTGCACCTTGGTCTCATTCCGACGACGGCCGTGACAGAACCCACCACAAACGGACCAAGCAGCGTGGTGAGGAGGAGCAGTGTGTTCAGGAGGACTGGACATGGGAGGAGATCCTGGACGGCAAAGGATCCTGGACATGGGAGGAGATCCTGGACATGGGAGGACATCCTGGACGGCGAAGGATCCTGGACATGGGAGGAGATCCTGGACATGGGAGGACATCCTGGACGGCAAAGGATCCTGGACATGGGAGGACATCCTGGCAGGAAAGGATCGCCTTCCATGGGAACAGGTGGAAGCAGCTAGGAAGGCGGAGGCAGCTGGTAAAGTGGCCCAGCGTTATGAGGGAACACGGCTAGCACGGAAGCCCGAGAGAAAGCTCCCCCCGATTGGCTGAGTCAGGTTGTAGACTTGAGCCAACTCCCTGTGCTTATCGTGGGGAGGAGTGTGTTACTGGTCGGGCACCGTGTTATGCGGTGGGGCGCACGGTATCTCCAGTGCGCGGTCACAGCCCGGTGCGCTACATCCCAGCTCCCCACATCTGCCGGGCTAGGATGAGCATCCAGCCAGGACGGATGGCGCCGGCTCAGCGCGCCTGGTCTCCAGTACGTCTCTACGGCCCAGGATATCCTGCGCCGGCTCTGCACAGCCCAGTGCGTCCTGTGCCAGCGCCCCACATTTTCCTTGGCAAGAAGCCTCCAATGATGATCCATGGCACGAAGCCTCCAGTGTGGTGAGTCAGAGTGCGGGGTCTACGTCCCGCACCAGAGCCACCACCATGGATAGATGCCCACCCGGACTCTCCCCTATAGGTTCAGGTTTTGCAGCCGGAGTCCGCACCTTTGGGGGGTGGGGGTGTGTGGGGGGGGGGGGGGGGGTACTGTCAAGCCCTGACCTTAGAGAGCCTTTTTATGTCTCTATTTGGTTTGGTCAGGGTGTGATATATGGTGGGCATTCTATGTTCTGTTTTTTATGATTTTGTATTTCTATGTTTTGGCCGGGTATGGTTCTCAATCAGGGACAGCTGTCTATTGTTGTCTCTGATTGGGAATCAAACATAGGCAGCCTTTTTCCCTTTTGTCATTCTGGGAAGTTGTCTTTGTTAGGGGCACTATAGCCTTTGTAAGCTTCACGGTCGTTTTTGTTATTTCTTGTTTTGTTGGCGACATTTGAACAAATAAAAGTAAAATGTACGCTCACCACGCTGCACCTTGGTCCACCTCTTCAGACGATCGTGACAGCTCTGAGTATTTGTCACAGTGTAATAGGAAATGCAGCTCTGTCTCTACCTCTCCCCTGGAGCAGAGTGAGCACAGGCTGTCCTCTCTGGGCAGCCAGGTTTGTCTGTGATGACCGGTCTCTATAGCCAGACTGTCCTCCCTGGGCAGCCAGGTTTGTCTGTGACGACCGGTCTCTATAGCCAGACTGTCCTCTCTGGGCAGCCAGGTTTGTCTGTGACGACCGGTCTCTATAGCCAGACTGTCCTCTCTGGGCAGCCAGGTTTGTCTGTGACGACCGGTCTCTATAGCCAGACTGTCCTCTCTGGGCAGCCAGGTTTGTCTGTGACGACCGGTCTCTATAGCCAGACTGTCCTCTCTGGGCAGCCAGGTTTGTCTGTGACGACCGGTCTCTATAGCCAGACTGTCCTCTCTGGGCAGCCAGGTTTGTCTGTGACGACTGGTCTCTATAGCCAGACTGTGCTCACTGAGTACCTAGTCAGTATTTTCTATCAGTCACAGTGGTCAGATAGTCTGCCACCATGTACTGTCGGTTTAGAGCCAAATAGCATTGAAGTTTACTTGATTTTTTGTAGTGTCTTTCCAATAGATTATATATTTATGTTTTTGCTTTGTGATGATTTGGTTGGGCCAGATTTTCTGAGTACTGTCCTGAGGCTCTATGGGGTTGGTTTGGGTTAGTGAACTGAGCCTCAGAACCAGCTGGCTGAGGGGACACTTCTCTTGTTTCATCTCTTGACACTGTAGAGCTGTGTGATGGAATGTTTTGTGGTCACTTGTTTTAGGTGGTTGTATTTGAATGAGGAGGGGGTCTCGGCCCAGTTCTGCTCTACATCAGTTATTTGGAGTTCTTTGCACTTCCAGGACCGTCTTGCAAAACACTTCATTCAGTATTTCAACTGGATGTTGGTCCCATTTCATACCTTCCTTGTTAAAGAGCGGACCCCATACTTCACTGCCATATAGTGGACCCATACTTCACTGCCATATAGTGGACCCCATACTTCACTGCCATATGGTGGACCCCACACTGCCATATAGTGGACCCATATAGTGGACCCCACACTGCCATATAGTGGACCCATATAGTGGACCCCACACTGCCATATAGTGGACCCATATAGTGGACCCCATACTTCACTGCCATATAGTGGACCCATATAGTGGACCCCACACTGCCATATAGTGGACCCATATAGTGGACCCCATACTTCACTGCCATATAGTGGACCCCATACTTCACTGTCATATGGTGGACCCCATACTGCCATATAGTGGACCCCACACTCCACTGCCTTATAGTGGACCCCACACTGCCATATAGTGGACCCCACACTGCCATATAGTGGACCCCACACTGCCATATAGTGGACCCCACACTGCCATATAGTGGACCCCACACTGCCATATAGTGGACCTCACACTCCACTGCCATATAGTGGACCCCACACTGCCATATAGTGGACCCCATACTGCCATATAGTGGACCCCACACTCCACTGCCATATAGTGGACCCCATACTGCCATATATTCTATTCTATATTCATGTTCTTCCACTAACCTCACTGCAACTCCCCTCCAAGTCTCCGACCACTACCTTGTATCCTTTTCCCTCTTGCTCTCATCCAACACTTCCCACACTGCCCCTACTCGGATGGTATCGCGCCGTCCCAATCTTCGCTCTCTCTCCCCCGCTACTCTCTCCTCTTCCATCCTATCATCTCTTCCCTCTGCTCAAACCTTCTCCAACCTATCTCCTGATTCTGCCTCCTCAACCCTCCTCTCCTCCCTTTCTGCATCCCTTGATTCTCTATGTCCCCTATCCTCCAGGCCGGCTCGGTCCTCCCCTCCTGCTCCGTGGCTCGACGAATCATTGCGAGCTCACAGAACAGGGCTCCGGGCAGCCGAGCGGAAATGGAGGAAAACTCGCCTCCCTGCGGATCTGGCATCCTTTCACTCCCTCCTCTCTACATTTTCCTCTTCTGTCTCTGCTGCTAAAGCCACTTTCTACCACTCTAAATTCCAAGCATCTGCCTCTAACCCTAGGAAGCTCTTTGCCACCTTCTCCTCCCTCCTGAATCCTCCTCCCCCTCCCCCTCCTCCCTCTCTGCAGATGACTTCGTCAACCATTTTGAAAAGAAGGTCGACGACATCCGATCCTCGTTTGCTAAGTCAAACGACACCGCTGGTTCTGCTCACACTGCCCTACCCTGTGCTCTGACCTCTTTCTCCCCTCTCTCTCCAGATGAAATCTCGCGTCTTGTGACGGCCGGCCGCCCAACAACCTGCCCGCTTGACCCTATTCCCTCCTCTCTTCTCCAGACCATTTCAGGAGACCTTCTCCCTTACCTCACCTCGCTCATCAACTCATCCCTGACCGCTGGCTACGTCCCTTCTGTCTTCAAGAGAGCGAGAGTTGCACCCCTTCTGAAAAAAAAACCTACACTCGATCCCTCCGATGTCAACAACTACAGACCAGTATCCCTTCTTTCTTTCTCTCCAAAACTCTCGAACGTGCCGTCCTTGGCCAGCTCTCCCGCTATCTCTCTCAGAATGACCTTCTTGATCCAAATCAGTCAGGTTTCAAGACTAGTCATTCAACTGAGACTGCTCTTCTCTGTATCACGGAGGCGCTCCGCACTGCTAAAGCTAACTCTCTCTCCTCTGCTCTCATCCTTCTAGACCTATCGGCTGCCTTCGATACTGTGAACCATCAGATCCTCCTCTCCACCCTCTCCGAGTTGGGCATCTCCGGCGCGGCCCACGCTTGGATTGCGTCCTACCTGACAGGTCGCTCCTACCAGGTGGCGTGGCGAGAATCTGTCTCCTCACCACGCTCTCACCACTGGCGTCCCCCAGGGCTCTGTTCTAGGCCCTCTCCTATTCTCGCTATACACCAAGTCACTTGGCTCTGTCATAACCTCACATGGTCTCTCCTATCATTGCTATGCAGACGACACACAATTAATCTTCTCCTTTCCCCCTTCTGATGACCAGGTGGCGAATCGCATCTCTGCATGTCTGGCAGACATATCAGTGTGGATGACGGATCACCACCTCAAGCTGAACCTCGGCAAGACGGAGCTGCTCTTCCTCCCAGGAAGGACTGCCCGTTCCATGATCTCGCCATCACGGTTGACAACTCCATTGTGTCCTCCTCCCAGAGCGCTAAGAACCTTGGCGTGATCCTGGACAACACCCTGTCGTTCTCAACTAACATCAAGGCGGTGGCCCGTTCTTGTAGGTTCATGCTCTACAACATCCGCAGAGTACGACCCTGCCTCACACAGGAAGCAGCGCAGGTCCTAATCCAGGCACTTGTCATCTCCCGTCTGGATTACTGCAACTCGCTGTTGGCTGGGCTCCCTGCCTGTGCCATTAAACCCCTACAACTCATCCAGAACGCCGCAGCCCATCTGGTGTTCAACCTTCCCAAGTTCTCTCACGTCACCCCGCTCCTCCGCTCTCTCCACTGGCTTCCAGTTGAAGCTCGCATCCGCTACAAGACCATGGTGCTTGCCTACGGAGCTGTGAGGGGAACGGCACCTCAGTACCTCCAGGCTCTGATCAGGCCCTACACCCAAACAAGGGCACTGCGTTCATCCACCTCTGGCCTGCTCGCCTCCCTACCACTGAGGAAGTACAGTTCCCGCGCAGCCCAGTCAAAACTGTTCGCTGCTCTGGCCCCCCAATGGTGGAACAAACTCCCTCACGACGCCAGGACAGCGGAGTCAATCACCACCTTCCGGAGACACCTGAAACCCCACCTCTTTCAGGAATACCTAGGATAGGATAAAGTAATCCTTCTCACCCCCCTTAAAAGATTTAGATGCACTATTGTAAAGTGGCTGTTCCACTGGATGTCTTAAGGTGAACGCACCAATTTGTAAGTCGCTCTGGATAAGAGCGTCTGCTAAATGACTTAAATGTAAATGTAAATATATAGTGGACCCCACACTCCACTGCCATATAGTGGACCCCACACTGCCATATAGTGGACCCCATACTACCATATAGTGGACCCCATACTGCCATATAGTGGACCCCACACTCCACTGCCATATAGTGGACCCCACACTGCTATATAGTGGACCCCACACTGCCATATAGTGGACCCAACACTGCCATATAGTGGACCCCACACTGCCATATAGTGGACCCCATACTTCACTGCCATATATTGGACCCCATACTTCACTGCCATATATTGGACCCCACACTGCCATATAGTGGACCCCACACTGCCATATAGTGGACCCCACACTTCACTGCCATATAGTGGACCCCATACTTCACTGCCATATAGTGGACCCCACACTGCCATATAGTGGACCCATATAGTGGACCCCACACTGCCATATAGTGGACCCCACACTTCACTGCCATATAGTGGACCCCATACTTCACTGCCATATAGTGGACCCCACACTTCACTGCCATATAGTGGACCCCATACTGCCATATAGTGGACCCCACACTGCCATATAATGGACCCCACACTGCCATATAGTGGACCCCATACTGCCATATAGCAGACCCCACACTGCCATATAGTGGACCCCACACTGCCATATAGTGGACCCCACACTGCCATATAGTGGACCCCACACTGCCATATAGCGGACCCCACACTGCCATATAGTGGACCCCACACTGCCATATAGTGGACCCCACACTGCCATATAGCAGACCCCACACTGCCATATAGTGGACCCCACACTGCCATATAGCGGACCCCATACTGCCATATAGTGGACCCCACACTGCCATATAGTGGACCCCATACTTCACTGCCATATAGTGGACCCCACACTTCACTGCCATATAGTGGACCCCATACTGCCATATAGTGGACCCCACACTGCCATATAATGGACCCCACACTGCCATATAGTGGACCCCATACTGCCATATAGCAGACCCCACACTGCCATATAGTGGACCCCACACTGCCATATAGTGGACCCCACACTGCCATATAGTGGACCCATATAGTGGACCCCACACTGCCATATAGTGGACCCCACACTTCACTGCCATATAGTGGACCCCATACTTCACTGCCATATAGTGGACCCCACACTTCACTGCCATATAGTGGACCCCATACTGCCATATAGTGGACCCCACACTGCCATATAATGGACCCCACACTGCCATATAGTGGACCCCATACTTCACTGCCATATAGTGGACCCCACACTGCCATATAGTGGACCCATATAGTGGACCCCACACTTCACTGCCATATAGTGGACCCATATAGTGGACCCCACACTCCACTGCCATATAGTGGACCCATATAGTGGACCCCATACTCCACTGCCATATAGTGGACCCATATAGTGGACCCCACACTCCACTGCCATATAGTGGACCCCACACTCCACTGCCATATAGTGGACCCATATAGTGGACCCCACACTCCACTGCCATATAGTGGACCCATATAGTGGACCCCACACTCCACTGCCATATAGTGGACCCATATAGTGGACCCCACACTCCACTGCCATATAGTGGACCCATATAGTGGACCCCACACTCCACTGCCATATAGTGGACCCATATAGTGGACCCCATACTTCACTGCCATATAGTGGACCCATATAGTGGACCCCACACTCCACTGCCATATAGTGGACCCGTATAGTGGACCCCACACTCCACTGCCATATAGTGGACCCATATAGTGGACCCCATACTTCACTGCCATATAGTGGACCCATATAGTGGACCCCCACACTCCACTGCCATATAGTGGACCCATATAGTGGACCCCACACTCCACTGCCATATAGTGGACCCCATACTCCACTGCCATATAGTGGACCCATATAGTGGACCCCACACTCCACTGCCATATAGTGGACCCATATAGTGGACCCCACACTCCACTGCCATATAGTGGACCCATATAGTGGACCCCACACTCCACTGCCATATAGTGGACCCATATAGTGGACCCCACACTCCACTGCCATATAGTGGACCCATATAGTGGACCCCACACTCCACTGCCATATAGTGGACCCATATAGTGGACCCCACACTCCACTGCCATATAGTGGACCCATATAGTGGACCCCATACTTCACTGCCATATAGTGGACCCATATAGTGGACCCCACACTCCACTGCCATATAGTGGACCCGTATAGTGGACCCCACACTCCACTGCCATATAGTGGACCCATATAGTGGACCCCATACTTCACTGCCATATAGTGGACCCATATAGTGGACCCCACACTCCACTGCCATATAGTGGACCCATATAGTGGACCCCACACTCCACTGCCATATAGTGGACCCCATACTCCACTGCCATATAGTGGACCCATATAGTGGACCCCACACTCCACTGCCATATAGTGGACCCATATAGTGGACCCCACACTCCACTGCCATATAGTGGACCCATATAGTGGACCCCACACTCCACTGCCATATAGTGGACCCATATAGTGGACCCCACACTCCACTGCCATATAGTGGACCCATATAGTGGACCCCACACTCCACTGCCATATAGTGGACCCATATAGTGGACCCCACACTCCACTGCCATATAGTGGACCCATATAGTGGACCTCACACTCCACTGCCATATAGTGGACCCATATAGTGGACCCCACACTCCACTGCCATATAGTGGACCCATATAGTGGACCCCATACTTCACTGCCATATAGTGGACCCATATAGTGGACCCCACACTCCACTGCCATATAGTGGACCCATATAGTGGACCCCACACTCCACTGCCATATAGTGGACCCATATAGTGGACCCCATACTTCACTGCCATATAGTGGACCCATATAGTGGACCCCATACTTCACTGCCATATAGTGGACCCGTATAGTGGACCCCATACTTCACTGCCATATAGTGGACCCATATAGTGGACCCCACACTCCACTGCCATATAGTGGACCCATATAGTGGACCCCATACTTCACTGCCATATAGTGGACCCCATACTTCACTGCCATATAGTGGACCCGTATAGTGGACCCCATACTCCACTGCCATATAGTGGACCCATATAGTGGACCCCATACTTCACTGCCATATAGTGGACCCATATAGTGGACCCCATACTCCACTGCCATATAGTGGACCCATATAGTGGACCCCATACTTCACTGCCATATAGTAGACCCATATAGTGGACCCCACACTCCACTGCCATATAGTGGACCCATATAGTGAACCCCATACTTCACTGCCATATAGTGGACCCATATAGTGGACCCATATAGTGGATCCCACACTCCACTGCCATATAGTGGACCCATATAGTGGACCCCATACTTCACTGCCATATAGTGGACCCATATAGTGGACCCCACACTCCACTGCCATATAGAGCACTTGGTTCTATAACCGATTGGAACATTTTGAGACAGATTCTAATTGTAATTTCCTTTGAATGGCACAGAATGCTCTTCCTTCTTTTTCTCTCAGCTCGTTGACAGCCCTGTGACAGCTTCCTGTGTTGCTGATATTTAGCAGAATGCTCTTCCTTCTTTGTCTCTCAGCTCGTTGACAGCCCTGTGACAGCTTCCTGTGTTGCTGATATTTAGCAGAATGCTCTTCCTTCTTTTTCTCTCAGCTCGTTGACAGCCCTGTGACAGCTTCCTGTGTCACTGATATTTAGCAGAATGCTCTTCCTTCTTTTTCTCTCAGCTCGTTCACAGCCCTGTGACAGCTTCCTGTGTCGCTGATATTTAGCAGAATGCTCTTCGCTCTTTGTCTCTCAGCTCGTTCACAGCCCTGTGACAGCTTCCTGTGTTGCTGATATTTAGCAGAATGCTCTTCGCTCTTTGTCTCTCAGCTCGTTGACAGCCCTGTGACAGCTTCCTGTGTTGCTGATATTTAGCAGAATGCTCTTCCTTCTTTTTCTCTCAGCTCGTTCACAGCCCTGTGACAGCTTCCTGTGTTGCTGATATTTAGCAGAATGCTCTTCCTTCTTTGTCTCTCAGCTCGTTGACAGCCCTGTGACAGCTTCCTGTGTTGCTGATATTTAGCAGAATGCTCTTCCTTCTTTTTCTCTCAGCTCGTTCACAGCCCTGTGACAGCTTCCTGTGTTGCTGATATTTAGCAGAATGCTCTTCCTTCTTTGTCTCTCAGCTCGTTGACAGCCCTGTGACAGCTTCCTGTGTTGTTGATATTTAGCAGAATGCTCTTCCTTCTTTGTCTCTCAGCTCGTTGACAGCCCTGTGACAGCTTCCTGTGTCGCTGATATTTAGCAGAATGCTCTTCCTTCTTTGTCTCTCAGCTCGTTCACAGCCCTGTGACAGCTTCCTGTGTTGCTGATATTTAGTCCTAGATACGTGTTGTTTTTGGTTCTAGTACATCTGTGTCCAAATAGAATTTATATTTGTCATCCTGTTTTCCTGACGTGTTTTGGAATATCATTATGTTCCGTTTTTTAAATTAACGGTCAGGGGCCAGGTCTGACAGAACCTGTGGTTAACGGTCAGAGTCCAGGTCTGACAGAACCTGTGATTAACGCTCAGAGCCCAGGTCTGACAGAACCTGTGGTTAACGGTGAGAGCCCAGGTCTGACAGAACCTGTGGTTAACGGTCAGAGCCCAGGTCTGATAGAACCTGTGGTTAACGGTCAGAGTCCAGGTCTGATAGAACCTGTGGTTAACGGTCAGGGCCCAGGTCTGACAGAACCTGTGGTTAACGGTCAGAGCCCAGGTCTGACAGAACCTGTGGTTAACGGTCAGAGCCCAGGTCTGACAGAACCTGTGGTTAACGGTCAGAGCCCAGGTCTGACAGAACCTGTGGTTAACGGTCAGGGAACAGGTCTGACAGAACCTGTGGTTAACGGTCAGAGCCCAGGTCTGACAGAACCTGTGGTTAACGGTCAGAGCCCAGGTCTGACAGAACCTGTGGTTAACGGTCAGAGCCCAGGTCTGACAGAACCTGTGGTTAACGGTCAGAGTCCAGGTCTGACAGAACCTGTGGTTAACGCTCAGAGCCCAGGTCTGATAGAACCTGTGGTTAACGGTCAGAGCCCAGGTCTGACAGAACCTGTGGTTAACGCTCAGGGCCCAGGTCTGACAGAACCTGTGGTTAACGGTCAGAGACCAGGTCTGCCAGAACCTGTGGTTAACGCTCAGGGCCCAGGTCTGACAGAACCTGTGGTTAACGGTCAGGGACCAGGTCTGACAGAACCTGTGGTTAACGCTCAGAGCCCAGGTCTGACAGAACCTGTGGTTAACGCTCAGAGCCCAGGTCTGACAGAACCTGTGGTTAACGCTCAGGGCCCAGGTCTGACAGAACCTGTGGTTAACGGTCAGAGCCCAGGTCTGACAGAACCTGTACAGATGATCTAGATGCTGCTGTAACTTATCCTTAGTGGGAGACAGCAGACCCTCCTTAGTGGGAGACAGCAGACCCTCCTTAGTGGGAGACAGTAGACCCTCCTTAGTGGGAGACAACAGACCCTCCTTAGTGGGAGACAGCAGACCCTCCTTAGTGGGAGACAGCAGACCCTCCTTAGTGGGAGACAGCAGCACCAGGTCATCTGTCTACAGCAGACCCTCCTTAGTGGGAGACAGCAAACCCACCTGGGTGGGAGACAGCAGACCCTCCTTAGTGGGAGACAGCAGACCCTCCTTAGTGGGAGACAGTAGACCCTCCTTAGTGGGAGACAGCAGACCCTCCTTAGTGGGAGACAGTAGACCCTCCTTAGTGGGAGACAGCAGACCCTCCTTAGTGGGAGACAGTAGACCCTCCTTAGTGGGAGACAGCAGACCCTCCTTAGTGGGAGACAGCAGACCCTCCTTAGTGGGAGACAACAGCACCAGTCCATCTGTCTACAGCAGACCCTCCTTAGTGGGAGACAACAGACCCTCCTTAGTGGGAGACAGCAGACCCTCCTTAGTGGGAGACAGCAGACCCTCCTTAGTGGGAGACAGCAGACCGTCCTTAGTGGGAGACAGACCCTCCTTAGTGGGAGACAGCAGACCCTCCTTAGTGGGAGACAGCAGACCCTCCTTAGTGGGAGACAGCAGCACCAGGTCATCTGTCTACAGCAGACCCTCCTTAGTGGGAGACAGCAGCACCAGGTCATCTGTCTACAGCAGACCCTCCTTAGTGGGAGACAGCAGACCCTCCTTAGTGGGAGACAGCAGACCCTCCTTAGTGGGAGACAGCAGACCCTCCTTAGTGGGAAATAGCAGACCCTCCTTAGTGGGAGACAGCAGACCCTCCTTAGTGGGAAATAGCAGACCCTCCTTAGTGGGAGACAACAGACCCTCCTTAGTAGGAGACAGCAGACCCTCCTTAGTGGGAGACAGCAGACCCTCCTTATTGGGAGACAGCAGACCCTCCTGAGTGGGAGACAGCAGACCCTCCTTAGTGGGAGACAGCAGACCCTCCTTGGTGGGAGACAGCAGACCCTCCTTAGTGGGAGACAGCAGACCCTCCTTAGTGGGAGACAGCAGACCCTCCTTAGTGGGAGACAGCAGACCCTCCTTAGTGGGAGACAGCAGACCATCCTTAGTGGGAGACAGCAGACCCTCCTTGGTGGGAGACATCAGACCCTCCTTAGTGGGAGACAGCAGACCCTCCTTAGTGGGAGACAGCAGCACCAGGTCCTCTGCGCACAGCAGGCACTTGATTTCAGTGTTGTGTACGATGAGACCAGTTTCTGCCGATTCTGCTAATGTTTTTGCCAATTAATGTAGATGTTAAATAGTGTTGGACTTATTGGGCAGCCCTGTTTCCCTCCCCGTCCCTGAGAGAAGAAGTCTGTTGTTAACTCATTAATGTAGATGTTAAATATTGTTGGACTTATTGGGCAGCCCTGTTTCAGTCCACATCTGTTTGCTTGTTGCCAATTTAACCACACATTTGTTTTTAGTGGACATTGATTTAATAACATCAGGTGTTTTCCCTCCAATACCACTTTCTATTAGTTGATAAAAAAGACCTTTGTGCCGAATTGAATCAAATTCTTTCTTCAAGTCTACAGAACACGTGTAGATTGTGGGGCGGCAGAGTAGCCTAGTGGTTAGAGCGTTGGTCTAGTAACCGGAAGGTTGCAAGTTCAAATCCCCGAGCTGACAAGGTACAAATCCAATTCCTCATGATGAGGTTTGCAAAGTGATTTCTCCACATATCCCCATCTTGGAGAGCCAATTCCTCACGATGAGGTTTGCAAAGTGATTTCTCCACATATCCCCATCTTGGAGAGCCAATTCCTCACGATGAGGTTTGCAAAGTGATTTCTCCACATATCCCCATCTTGGAGAGCCAATTCCTCACGATGAGGTTTGCAAAGTGATTTCTCCACATATCCCCATCTTGGAGAGCCAATTCCTCACGATGAGGTTTGCAAAGTGATTTCTCCACATATCCCCATCTTGAGAGCCAATTCCTCACGATGAGGTTTGCAAAGTGATTTCTCCACATATCCCCATCTTGGAGAGCCAATTCCTCACGATGAGGTGTGCAAAGTGATTTCTCCACATATCCCCATCTTGGAGAGCCAATTCCTCACGATGAGGTTTGCAAAGTGATTTCTCCACATATCCCCATCTTGGAGAGCCAATTCCTCACGATGAGGTTTGCTAAGTGATTTCTCCACATATCCCCATCTTGGAGAGCCAATTCCTCACGATGAGGTTTGCAAAGTGATTTCTCCACATATCCCCATCTTGGAGAGCCAATTCCTCACGATGCGGTTTGTTTAATTTATTCCAATTCTCCCAGAAGTGGTTTGATTCTATGGATTCCTCAATTACATCCAGCTGTTTTCTAATGTGCTGTTCCTGTTTTGTTCTTAGGGTGTGTTTGTATTGCTTCAGTGTTTCTCCATATTGAAGGGGTGGGGAGGGGGGGGGGGTAGGACTCGTTTGGGTGGGTCTGAAGCTGCGCTGGCTGTGGTGGGCATTGAGGTTGGTGGTGCCGTGGCTGGGGAGGGGCGGGGTAGGACTCGTTTGGGTGGGTCTGAAGCTGCGCTGGCTGTGGGGGCATTGAGGTTGGTGGTGCCGTGACTGGGGGGGGGGTAGGACTCGTTTGGGTGGGTCTGAAGCTGCGCTGGCTGTGGGGGCATTGAGGTTGGTGGTGCTGTGGCTGGGGGGGGTAGGACTCGTTTGGGTGGGTCTGAAGCTGCGCCGGCTGTGGGGGGCATTGAGGTTTGGTGGTGCCGTGGCTGGGGGGGTCCAAAGGACTGGTCAGGGGTGTTGTCTCTGTGATCTTGATCTCGAAGGGGTTGATATTGCTCTGCTGTTCCTGGGTTGAAAGGTCGGGCTGCGGTTTAAAGCAACGTCCTTGAGAGTCTTGGCAAGGATGGGGACTGTCTCCCTGTACAGGTGAACATGGTCATAGAGACGGTCCAGATCGAGGGTGGGATGGTGGGGACTGTCCCCCTGTACAGATGAACATGGTCATAGAGACGGTCCAGATCGAGGGTGGGGTGGTGGGCCAGGTGAACATGGTCATAGAGACAGTCCAGATCGAGGGTGGGATGGTGGGGGCTGTCTCCCTATACAGGTGAACAGGATCATAGAGACGGTCCAGATCGAGGGTGGGATGGTGGGGGCTGTCTCCCTATACAGGTGAACATGGTCATAGAGACAGTCCAGATCAAGGGTGGGATGGTGGGCCAGGTGAACATGGTCATAGAGACAGTCCAGATCGAGGGTGGGATGGTGGGGACTGTCCCCCTGTACAGGTGAACATGGTCATAGAGACGGTCCAGATCGAGGGTGGGGTGGTGGGGACTGTCTCCCTGTACAGGTGAACATGGTCATAGAGACCTGGTGGGCCAGGTGTACATTGGGTCGCAGGGCACAGTCCCGGGAGAGGCTGACGTTTATTCTTTAGATTGTGGCAGGGTGGAAATCCTTCCTCTGTAGAAGGGTTGACACCACGATCCTTGAGTTGGGGAAGATTGCAGAGGCCTTCTCAATCACTCCCCGTAGTGAAGTCACCACCCTCTCCTGCTGAGCACGCAGGTCGTTGCTTCCGGTGTGTATGATTATGTGGCTCGGCGACCCGAGATGGGCCTGATCAAGCAGCTCCATGGCCCTCTGCGTTGTTGGGCACCACACCTTTCTCCTTTTGTGTCTAGGGGAAAGTTTTACTTTCCTTAACAACCTTCCCATTTGAGTCCAGGATGATGTCAGTCAGTGTGTGTTCTGGACTGGAGAGGGTAGAGGGGGCTGGTGGGGGTTGGAGCTGGGGTGTGGCTAGTCTGTAATGGACTGGAGGGTAGAGGGGAGGGCTGGTGGGTGTTGGAGCTGGGGGTGGCTGGTCTGTTGTGGACTGGAGGGGGTAGAGGGGGAGGGCTGGTGGGTGTTGGAGCTGGGGTGTGGCTGGTCTGTTATGGACTGGAGGGGGTAGAGGGGGAGGGCTGGTGGGTGTTGGAGCTGGGGGTGGCTGGTCTGTTGTGGACTGGAGGGGGTAGAGGGGGCTGGTGGGTGTTGGAGCTGTTTGGTGGCTGGTCTGTTGTGGACTGGAGGGGTAGAGGGGGAGGGCTGGTGGGTGTTGGAGCTGGGGTGTGGCTGGTCTGTTATGGACTGGAGGGGGTAGAGGGGGCTGGTGGGTGTTGGAGCTGGGGTGTGGCTGGTCTGTTATGGACTGGAGGGGTAGAGGGGAGGGCTGGTGGGTGTTGGAGCTGGGGGGTGGCTGGTCTGTTGTGGACTGGAGGGGGTAGAGGGGGAGGGCTGGTGGGTGTTGGAGCTGGGGTGTGGCTGGTCTGTTATGGACTGGAGGGGGTAGAGGGGGAGGGCTGGTGGGTGTTGGAGCTGGTGGGTGGCTGGTCTGTTATGGACACCTTGGTTAGGAGCTCCTCTCAGGAGGTCTGGTTGCTGTTTACACCTTGGTTAGGAGCCCCTCTAAGGATGTCTGGTTGCTGTTTACACCTTGGTTAGGAGCTCCTCTAAGGTGTGGTTGTCTGGTTGCTGTTTACACCTTGGTTAGGAGCTCTTCTAAGGTGTGGTTGTCTGGTGGCTGTTTACACCTTGGTTAGGAGCCCCTCTAAGGATGTCTGGTGGCTGTTTACACCTTGGTTAGGAGCTCCTCTCAGGTGTGGTTGTCTGGTTGCTGTTTACACCTTGGTTAGGAGCTCCTCTAAGGATGTCTGGTTGCTGTTTACACCTTGGTTAGGAGCTCCTCTAAGGTGTGGATGTCTGGTTGCTGTTTACACCTTGGTTAGGAGCCCCTCTAAGGATGTCTGGTTGCTGTTTACACCTTGGTTAGGAGCCCCTCCAAGGTGTGGTTGTCTGGTGGCTGTTTACACCTTGGTTAGGAGCTCCTCTAAGGATGTCTGGTTGCTGTTTACACCTTTGTTAGGAGCTCCTCTAAGGTGTGGTTGTCTGGTTGCTGTTTACACCTTGGTTAGGAGCTCCTCTAAGGATGTCTGGTTGCTGTTTACACCTTGGTTAGGAGCTCCTCTAAGGATGTCTGGTTGCTGTTTACACCTTGGTTAGGAACTCCTCTAAGGATGTCTGGTTGCTGTTTACACCTTGGTTAGGAGGTCCTCTAAGGTGTGGATGTCTTGTTGCTGTTTACACCTTGGTTAGGAGGTCCTCTAAGGTGTGGTTGTCTGGTTGCTATTTACACCTTGGTTAGGAGCTCCTCTCAGGATGTCTGGTTGCTGTTTACACCTTGGTTAGGAGCCCCTCTAAGGATGTCTGGTTGCTGTTTACACCTTGGTTAGGAACTCCTCTAAGGTGTGGATGTCTGGTTGCTGTTTACACCTTGGTTAGGAGCTCATCTAAGGATGTCTGGTTGCTGTTTACACCTTGGTTAGGAGCTCCTCTAAGGATGTCTGGTTGCTGTTTACACCTTGGTTAGGAGTTCCTCTAAGGATGTCTGGTTGCTGTTTACACCTTGGTTAGGAACTCCTCTACGGTGTGGTTGTCTGGTTGCTGTTTACACCTTGGTTAGGAACTCCTCTACGGTGTGGTTGTCTGGTTGCTGTTTACACCTTGGTTAGGTGCTCCTCTAAGGTGTGGATGTCTGGTGGCTGTTTGCTCACGCTCTCCCTCAGCAGGACAACCTCCTCCCCCTCCAGTCTGCTGAACTCATCCCTCATGGCAGCCATGGTGGTGAGGAGGGCCTGAGTCTGTGCTGCACTGAGGGGGTCGGTCTCGTCCTGGGGCATGTCCTCCACTATGGTGGGAAGCGAGGTGCTGGATGTGCCTTTTTGGGTGGGGAGAGTAGGGGCTAGGGTGGTGCTGGTGGGAGGACATGTCACTGCTGGTGTCCTTCTCTCTCTCTGCTCTCTCCTTAATTGGTCTGAAAGTCTGTTTCAAACAGCCTAATGTTACCTTGCACCATGACAGTCCCAGTCTGTTACCTTGCACCATGACAGTCCCAGTCTGTTACCTTGCACCATGACAGTCCCAGTCTGTTACCTTGCACCATGACAGTCCCAGTCTGTTACCTTGCACCATGACAGTCCCAGTCTGTTACCTTGCACCATGACAGTCCCAGTCTGTTATAAACAGCCTAATGTTACCTTGCACCATGACAGTCCCAGTCTGTTATAAACAGCCTAATGTTACCTTGCACCATGACAGTCCCAGTCTGTTATAAACAGCCTAATGTTACCTTGCACCATGACAGTCCCAGTTGTTTCAAACAGCCTAATGTTACCTTGCACCATGACAGTCCCAGTCTTGTAGAGGTTGATTGTTATCATGGTGCTGTCAGGGTCGTCTGTCTCTTTGACTTTCAGCTTCCACCCGTTACAGATTCCCTCTTTCTTCATGGATGGGTAGTGAGAGAAGACTGCTGAGCGACATGCATTTGGCTGGTCAGAGAGGAAGATGAGATTACTCTCGTCAACGTTTTTGTAGGGGTCTGTGAAAAAGGGTTTCTGACCTCCCCTTTAGTAGTGTCTGTGTAAAAGGGTTTCTGGCCTCCCCTTTAGTAGTGTCTGTGTAAAAGGGTTTCTGGCCTCCCCCTTTGTAGTGTCTGTGTAAAAGGGTTTCTGGCCTCCCCCTTTAGTAGTGTCTGTGTAAAAGGGGCCTCCCCTTTAGTAGTGTCTGTGTAAAAGGGTTTCTGGCCTCCCCCTTTAGTAGTGTCTGTGTAAAGGGGGCCTCCCTTTAGTAGTGTCTGTGTAAAAGGGTTTCTGGCCTCCCCCTTTAGTAGTGTCTGTGTAAAAGGGTTTCTGGCCTCCCCTTTAGTAGTGTCTGTGTAAAAGGGTTTCTGGCCTCCCCTTTAGTAGTGTCTGTGTAAAAGGGTTTCTGGCCTCCCCTTTAGTAGTGTCTGTGTAAAAGGGTTTCTGGTCTCCCCTTTAGTAGCGTCTGTGTAAAAGGGTTTCTGGTCTCCCCTTTAGTAGTGTCTGTGTAAAAGGGTTTCTGGCCTCCCCTTTAGTAGTGTCTGTGTAAAAGGGTTTCTGGTCTCCCCTTTAGTAGTGTCTGTGTAAAAGGGTTTCTGGCCTCCCCTTTAGTAGTGTCTGTGTAAAAGGGTTTCTGGCCTCCCCTTTAGTAGTGTCTGTGTAAAAGGGTTTCTGACCTCCCCTTTAGTAGTGTCTGTGTAAAAGGGTTTCTGGCCGCCCCCTTTAGTAGTGTCTGTGTAAAAGGGTTTCTGACCTCCCCTTTAGTAGTGTCTGTGCAAAAGGGTTTCTGGCCTCCCCTTTAGTAGTGTCTGTGTAAAAGGGTTTCTGACCTCCCCCTTTGTAGTGTCTGTGTACAAGGGTTTCTGGCCTCCCCTTTAGTAGTGTCTGTGTAAAAGGGGCCTCCTCTTTAGTAGTGTCTGTGTAAAAGCTTTCCTCGTTGTGTCATGTTTGTGGCCTCTGGAGGGTAGAGAATGGATTCAGCGCTGATAGGGGACATGGTGCCTGTGGGCTACTACTGCTGCTCTGTCCTGGTGCCCCGTTGCCATAGCAACCAGGCTGTTTGTCTGCTGCTGTTGCTAGCTAGCTCTAATTTAGCTAAAAAAATAAAACAGCAAAAAGAGTGACAAATCTTCGACACAAAAAAGACAGAAGATAAGTTTAAAGTTAGTTTTTGGTTTACTCACTCAGTTTGGTCGTTTAATGTCGTTGTATTACCTTCTCTTTGCTAGGTTTGTTCTAGCTCATTTTTAGCTTGTTAGCCTACTCGCTAGGTTTGTTCTAGCTCATTTTTAGCTAGTTAACCTGTTGGCTAGGTTTGTTCTAGCTCATTTGTAGCTTGTTAGCCTGCTGGCTAGGTTTGTTCTAGCTCATTTTTAGCTAGTTAGCCTGCTGGCTAGGTTTGTTCTAGCTCATTTTTTAGCTTGTTAGCCTGCTGGCTAGGTTTGTTCTAGCTCATTTTTAAGCTAGTTAGCCTGCTGGCTAGGTTTGTTGTAGCTAATTTTTTAGCTTGTTAGCCTGCTGGCTAGGTTTGTTCTAGCTCATTTTTAAGCTAGTTAGCCTGCTGGCTAGGTTTGTTGTAGCTCATTTTTTAGCTTGTTAGCCTGCTGGCTAGGTTTTTGTTGTGTAGTTAACGTTAGCTAGCTAGCCTGCTGGCTAGGTTTTTGTTGTGTAGTTAACGTTAGCTAGCTAGCCTGCTGGCTAGGTTTTTGTTGTGTAGTTAACGTTAGCTAGCTAGCCTGCTGGCTAGGTTTTTGTTGTGTAGTTAACGTTAGCTAGCTAGCCTGCTGGCTAGGTATTTGTTGTGTAGTTAACGTTAGCTAGCTAGCCTGCTGGCTAGGTATTTGTTGTGTAGTTAACGTTAGCTAGCTAGCCTGCTGGCTAGGTATTTGTTGTGTAGTTAACGTTAGCTAGCTAGCCTGCTGGCTAGGTATTTGTTGTGTAGTTAACGTTAGCTAGCTAGCCTGCTGGCTAGGTATTTGTTGTGTAGTTAACGTTAGCTAGCTAGCCTGCTGGCTAGGTATTTGTTGTGTAGTTAACGTTAGCTAGCTAGCCTGCTGGCTAGGTATTTGTTGTGTAGTTAACGTTAGCTAGCTAGAGTCAAAATTTGAGGCGCAAAGTTCCTTTTTTCCTGATTGAATTGAGTTGTTGATCATCACTTCTTGTCTGGAATTATTTCTTTAGATTTGAATGTTTATCTCATAAAAAAAAATTTAAAAACATGAAATATAACAGGAGCTCATGGTGAGTATGTCGGTAGCTCTGTCTGTCTGTCTGTCTGTCTGTCTGTCTGTCTGTCTGTCTGTCTGTCTGTCTGTCTGTCTGTCTGTCTGTCTGTCTGTCTGTCTCTCTGTCTGTCTGTCTCTCTGTCTGTCTGTCTGTCTGTCTGTCTGTCTGTCTGTCTCTCTGTCTGTCTGTCTGTCTGTCTGTCTGTCTGTCTGTCTGTCTGTCTGTCTCTCTGTCTGTCTGTCTGTCTGTCTGTCTGTCTGTCTGTCTGTCTGTCTGTCTGTCTGTCTGTCTGTCTGTCTGTCTGTCTGTCTCTCTCTCTGTCTGTCTCTCTGTCTGTCTGTCTGTCTGTCTCTCACCTCACTGAGCTGTTCAGGTGGTAAGCTGCTCCTGTTGAGGTGTGTCTGTCTGTATCCCAAATTTCATGCATATTCCCATAGGGCTCTGTTCAAAATTAGTGCACTTTGTAAGGAATAGGGTGCCATTTGGGACACAAAGCCCCGTGTCAGTTTCTCGTAGTGATCTGTTCAGAATTAGTGCACTTTGTAAGGAATAGGGTGCCATTTGGGACACAATGCCCCGTGTCAGTTTCTCCTAGTGATCTGTTCAGAATTAGTGCACTTTGTAAGGAATAGGGTGCCATTTGGGACACAAAGCCCCGTGTCAGTTTCTCGTAGTGATTTATAGGACGAAGATGAAACATGGTGGATCCAACAGAAAATCAAGGCAAATTCCATTATGGACAACACCCTGTCGTTCTCCACTAACATCAAGGCGGTGGCCCGTTCCTGTAGGTTCATGCTCTACAACATCCGCAGAGTACGACCCTGCCTCACACAGGAAGCGGCGCAGGTCCTAATCCAGGCACTCGTCATCTCCCGTCTGGATTACTGCAACTCGCTGTTGGCTGGGCTCCCTGCCTGTGCCATTAAACCCCTACAACTCATCCAGAACGCCGCAGCCCGTCTGGTGTTCAACCTTCCCAAGTTCTCTCACGTCACCCCGCTCCTCCGCTCTCTCCACTGGCTTCCAGTTGAAGCTCGCATCCGCCACAAGACCATGGTGCTTGCTCTGCGGGCTGTGAGGGGAACGGCACCTCAGTACCTCCAGGCTCTGATCAGGCCCTACACCCAAACAAGGGCTGCGTTCATCCACCTCTGGCCTGCTCGCCTCCCTACCACTGAGGAAGTACAGTTCCCGCTCAGCCCAGTCAAAACTGTTCGCTGCTCTTGCCCCCAATGGTGGAACAAACTCCCTCACGACGCCAGGACAGCGGAGTCAATCACCACCTTCCGGAGACACCTGAAACCCCACCTCTTTCAGGAATACCTAGGATAGGATAAAGTAATCCTTCTCACCCCCCTTAAAAGATTTAGATGCACTATTGTAAAGTGGCTGTTCCACTGGATGTCATAAGGTGAATGCACCAATTTGTAAGTCGCTCTGGATAAGAGCGTCTGCTAAATGACTTAAATGTAAATGTAA